>NC_139658.1:1935394-1962894 GCF_951799395.1 Argentina silus
ACCTTCATTGTGCATGCGAGGACTTGAGTGATGGTATATTATTTTTAGTTTTCATAATGCACACATGGGAAATTTCACTCAATGTTTTTCTGTAAATTGTGATGATTTAAACCCAGTATTCTTGATACGAAGGGAGAATGTTGCTCAGATCAGCTTTTTACACCGAGAGAACGGTGATGCCATAGTGCTGATACAGCTGAATAAGATGGAATGAAAGCAGAGATTTGCCACTTAGAGAGCAGCACAAAACAGAACATGAGTAAATATGTATCTCAGCAGAACTCATTAAAGATGAGGGAGGGAAGGAGAGAGAGAGGAGAAAAAGAGCAAGTGTAGAGCTACAGAGAGAGAGAGAGAGAGAGAGAGAGAGAGAGAGAGAGAGATCACAGAGAAGACATAATACATGTGATTGATGACCATCCAAGGTTTTATCAGTGCTAAGTCTGTATCTTGGTGTACACATGTTGAAGCAAAGCTGTGCACAAAAATCGGCTGTAACTGTAACCTATGAACAGAAGTCTTCCTCATGTAAAGCGGCCATTAGAACAAAGATGATGGCACTCTCCATCTCTGGATGAAATGTTAATGCTGGCTATCTTTTATTGATAAGACAGAATTATAAATGCCTTGACAACAGAGCTGTGTCACACTATGGGCTGCAGTGGTGAGACAGTGGTGAGACAGTGGGTGAGACGAGAGACAACACAACACACACAACCTGAAACTGAACTCAACTAAAACTTCTGAGGCCCAAGTGGACAAACAACAATAATGCAACTGCAGTGGAGGTAATGTCGTTTTCCCATAAATAAAATACATTGGGCCTTTCAGTGAGCACAGTCTGATACACACAATAAATACCCCTGGGCGAGAAAGGGGAGTATATGAGAAAATGACACTTATTACATATTGAAGAAGGACGAGTCATCTTGTACGTTTCCTATAATTAAATCAGCTCTCTGTCTCATAATGCATATGAAATATGAAAGAGCCCACAAGCACAAGCCAGACTGTAGTGGCTGTACAGCGAAGGGAGAGAAGGAGAGAGAGAGAGACAGAGAGAGAGAAAGAGAGAGAGAGAGAGAGAGAGAAGAGGAGGAGAGCGATAGAAGAAGAGAGAGAGAGAGAGAGAGAAGAAAGGAGAGAGAGAACATGAGAGAGAAAGCTCAAGGCATAGTTTGGAGAGAACAAAGTAAGAGAGCCTCTAATCCAGCCAGTTTCTACCAACACATGAAATATTGACTGTATTCTCAGCGCAATGGATTTCAAATAGAATAGAATAGAATAAAAAAGAATAGAATAGAATAGAATTGGGTGAAATGAAATAGAATGCCATGGAAGAGAAAACTTCCACTATCCATTTCACAATCTTGAAACTGGAATTCAACTCATTTTCTATTAATGCACAAACAAACAAAAGAAAATACCAAAGAACACATAACATAACCCCACATCCCGGGCGTGAGTACTGACTGTTGCTATACTATAAACAGATTCCTTTGGTCATAATTGAGCCTGGCAGAGCTTTGAGAATGTGTGACTTTGTTCCCATTGGACTGTTTAGACCTAGCTCTGGACAGAATGTGCAAACTCCCTGAGGACCCTTGAATTTAAAAAGTTGGCATTCAGATGCTAATTCTGCAACGGTATGCCTTGCCTCTCTCTGTGTGAGTAACTGTCTCTGAGTGTGTGTTTAGAAGACGATGTGGTATGTGTTGGGGGAGGGGTGTAGATTGGGATACTGAATACTGTACAGGACTGGAACCCCCTTTTACTGATAATGTGAAAAGGCAGAGAGCAGCCATTGCCATCCATAATCTAGAATACCCCACTCTCACATCGAGGCACGAGCAAGTCATACATACCATGGCATGAATAACATTTGGGATGCGTTCTGGTTCTCTACCCTCCACCCAGAGGTGTCCCCTCAGGCATTTAAAAGCATTGAATTGAGCATTGAATTAAACAACACTAGTCCATCCCTTTTAAAGCCATGAAGGGAAGTGTACAACTACGAGTGCACAGTTCGAGAGAAAGGAAGAGAATCAGACCGCAGCCTTGATGCCACACTATTCACAATAACTAGGTGTTCAGTAACCTCGTACCCAGGCGCGAATTGCTAGTGCATAGAGCCTGGTAACAGTGTGGGACAGTTTGTTCTCACAACTATGAAGCATGGCTCCAAATCGAAGGCAGCAGAAAACACATTTACATAGCTGACAGTAATAAAAGCTGTGATATAAAACATGTCGGTGAGGCAGCTGTGACCTAGATGGATTGTATTTTAGATTAGATTAGATTAGATTCAACTTTATTGTCATTGTGCAGAGTACAAGTACAGAGACAACGAAATGCAGTATTGCCAACGAACTCTAAATCAATGACTTCTCAATTAATGCACACTGGTTCAAGTGACCTCTAAAACTGGGCCCATGGCTGTAGGTCAGTGCAAAGCCCCTTCAGCAGTCAACATTCATTCAACAACACTGGGAATGCTCTGTAGTCAAGAAGAGTACTCACACATCGTTTTGATAGGAGTGCTTTTATTTCGCAATACCTTTAAAAAGCCACTAAGGACAAAAGACACCACTGTGATTACCCACATTCACGGCAAAGATTTAATTTAGATTTCCTTACGGTTCTGATAAACTCTGCTCTCTTTGTTAAAACTTGACAATCAGAGTCTGCAAACCAATTTTCCATTTCAATACACAGACACAAATGAACGACGGTGTCTCTCAATGGTCTCTAACGCTCAATGCTCATTTGTTTGATATTCTCACAATGTGTTACAGCCTAACTTGTGTGTGTGTGTGTGTGTGTGTGTGTGTGTGTGTGTGTGTGTGTGTGTGTGGGCAATGCAGGCAGAGTGTTCCCTCCTGTTCATATCTATACCACAGGAATATATCTGACAGTGAGTCACAGCCAGAGACAGTGAAATATGAATGTGTGTAAATTTAGCTCCTAACACATCATTAATCCTGCAAGGAGTCTGTTTTTGTTCGCTCTCAGAGGAGAGTGAATTTGTGATGTGCTGTGGCTGTTACAGGAAAGTTCTAACTGTCACACACACGCACACACACATGCAAAAAACACATCTTCCTCCCCCATCATCCAGATCGCACATTATCTTTTAAATGCCTTTGATCGCAGAGAGATAGAGAGAGAGAGAGAGAGGAGAGGGAGAGAGAGAGAGAGATAGAGAGAGAGAGATGAGAGAGAGAGAGAAATAGAGAGAGACAGAGAGAGAGAAATAGAGAGAGAGAGAGAGAGAGAGAGAGAGAGAGAAATAGAGAGAGAGAGAGAGGAGAGGGAGAGAAAGAGAGAGAGAGAGATATGAGATGCTGGCTGATTTTGGTGGATAAATGAAGAGGAGAAACTATGATGGTGTCAGACTAGACAAAAGGCCAGTCATGATGATGAGTTCTCAGTGGAGAACAAAGAGCTCAGACAAACTCCCGGTTGGATACAAACGTACAACACAGACAACACACAGAATCTGACTTCAAAACATCTCTCTGCTGGAGTACGAAAGAAAGTACAAAGAACAGAACAGCTAATTATCTCTGAAATCTCTAGGAAACAAACAGTGCTTGCTGAATTGAAAATGAGGATATCTCAACTGCTTGTGTTGCTTTTCCCATGTTTGATTCACTGCACTCGGGGGCAATGCTGTCTGTGCTTTGTCTTGCCCTTAATTTTAACAAACATGTAGATTGAGTGATTTACTCATATTTAAATATGTAGTAATGACAAACTAATAATATTGGGAACTATTTCAGGGGCAATCATGAGGACATAAACGTTGAATTCCGTCATCGTCCCCTGGGGACCAGCAGAGCCCCTTTTCAGTTCCTCCTGCTCTGTTCCCCACTCTTCGTATCCATCGGCAACAGGGCGGTATGTAGGACGAGCGTGGTGGTCTGTGAGCGGTGTGGTTTTGGGGCCACGGCTATGTGGGGTGACCCGGCAGGGTCAGGCCACTTAGCCCCCCTCCGTGCTCCCCGTGGTACGCTCCAAGAGAGCCCCAAAAAGAACATGGAGGTGGTAGAGAAAACACAAACAGAGCCTTGATTGTGTCTCTGCTGGGTTCAACCCCCAACCCGCATCTATGGGCTATTCAGGAAAAAGAACCTGAAACTATTAATGGTGTTTTGTAAACACATACAAAATACAGTCTTTATGGTTTAAGGAAAACCCTGACTGATTCTGAGTCGCAAGTGTTCCCCAGAAAGAGTACTGTTGTGTGTTGTGTATGGGAGAGCTCCCACAGTGTGATCCGTACAACAGCGCAGAGCAGGGCAGTCGTCCATCTGACTGAGGCAGAGGCTGACAGCTGAAACAAGTGAGTGAGCTGGTCGACATGAACACCTGCTGAGTGATTGAGGTGTCGTACTGGCACTTATTGACCAGAAGCAAAGCCCCCCTACAGTGTGTCACATGTCAACTAAATGGATTACAGGCACATCAGCTGAATGTCATTGTCCTGCAGCCCTAAATACCTTACTGACACACTACTGCAGCCCAATTACAGAATAATTGAGAATGAAAGAAGAATGAGAGCAAGATAGCCATAACAAGCTGTCCCAAAGCCATACACAACTCATGGTAAGCAAGTACTACAGTAGAGTAGGTCAGAGTTTAAAAGGTTGTGTGACGATGTCGTTGGTGTACTGCAAAGGCAGTAGGGAGTCAGCTCAACTATTTGACATGAAATTGCACATTAATTAACTCATAGCGATATAATGTTTCTCAGTTGATTCTACGCATTTCAGCAGTAGGCTATATGGACACAAAGCAAAGAGCGCAGTTTGTATCATTCATTTTCCACTCTGGCACTGCTAGTTCACATTGAACGTATTTCACATGACTGAAATTAGAGCTTTCATGAATCACCCAAAAATGTTTACATGATGAGAATAAAACTAATTATATTTTCACTGTTTTACTGTTTTACTGCCCGTATCCAACAAATCATTTGTAGTTGCCTACTGTCTGTATTTGACAGTTTTTTTCACTCCTGTTCATCACATCATATATCATAGTTGGCTACAAATGAATAACTTTCATATAGGTGTCATATCATTGCTGTAGCCTTGGGCAGTTTTTGATATGTGTGTGATATCTGTAGGCTACACCTTTTGATTCAGTTCCTGTGTGTACCTGCTCCGGTTACAACAAGCTCAAAGAAAATGTTGTATATCACCTGTTAAACAAGCAATTCTGGTGACTTTAGAATAATGTAGTGATTATTACTGTGAGTGAAAAACATGAAATGATCGGGTCTCAGGTAAATGACACAACGCCTCCAGCTTATTTACCTGAATGAACCTGTCCGGACTCGGTAAACAGCTCTGATCACAAGAGTGTTGCATATATTTGTCAGTATATCAATCCCCACTCATCTAAACCTGTGCTACAATCTAGCAGGAGCCGATGTCAATACGCACCACCACACAAAGTGATTGCAGAGAGAGCGCAACGTAATGCGAGATGGAGATGGAGCAAGGTGAACACATCGCATCATCCCCTTTATGTACCCAGTGAAAATGTTGCCCGTCACCTGTTAAGCAAGCAATTCTGGTGACTTTTGATAACATAGTGGTTAGTGCAAGTGAAAAGCTAAGTATCCAACAGCAGGAAGTGGGGGTGCAGGGGGTGCAGGGAGTGTGAGGGATGCGCACCCCATATCAAAGGGTGTCTTTCTTTCTTTTTTTTTTAATCTATATAGATCTCGTTTTCTTGTGATAGTGTGTGTGACAGTATGTGGAAGTCTATGTGCGTCATCTAGGCTACTAGTTAAATTGTGTGACTGCTGCTGGATGCTATGGTTTTCCCTCGCACAAACCTCTGTTAGTCTCTGTGCACATTCTATGTACATAAATGTAAACCAGTATCAATTCTTAAAATCATACAGAAGTTGTCGTTGTCTCGACAGAGTCTTGTTCATGGGTGATGTTCCTTTAGACTCCACTGCTTCCCTCACATTTCTGTTTATTTACCAGTATCCTACTGTACTGCTGCAAACATTGGCCTAATTCGATTAACAATCACTCCCAGTGCGCCACAGGACCTATAGGTTTATATTGTCATTTGTTTTCTTTTAATTACTATCCATTTCTCTTCTGTCATCAAATTAGCACAGGGAGAGAGAGGCCACTCCTAATGGCCTAGACTTAATGATGATTACACACAATATTGGTTTCACATTTCAGTAAACAGCCACACTGCGCAGCAGTGAATACATTATGGAGAGCAACGATAAATCAATAGACTGGGAGAGAGCTAAAGCACAAGTTCAGGGACCTTAGAGGGACTGGATTCCTTTACCCAACTAAGAACAATGGTTCATAACTACGGGGCATACGGAGGGCCAATGTTAGTCCCAGGGGGGGACACTTGTAGCTCCCCGAGCTTCACACTGGGGGCAGGATAATCCTCTTTCAGATCTCAGTACTCAGCCTAGCACCCCCATAGCCTTGAGCTGGATCACACAGGCTCTACTAATGGGAATATGGGCGTCGTGGGGATGGTCTTATCTGTTGTTAAGCATGCCCTTGGGGAGTGCAGTGGCAAAGACCACTTATTTCACTTCTTCATTCCCCCTTTCTCCATCATACTCCTCCTTTCTTCATCATAATCCCTCTTTTTTTCTCTCTCTCTCTGTCTCTCAGTCTTTCTCTCATCCTTTGACGGAAGATTATCAGGCTTAGAAACGAACACCCTAAACCCTGTCAGAATCACACAGGGTTAGGACTGTATGGGTGATGGGAACACAAAGAGAGGAATTACAGAAGGGTCCTCACTAGCCATGCCCACTTTAATGCCCCCGCAGCCCCTCTAGGGAGTCACTTCAGAGAACCTTTCAATATCAGTAATTCTATCAGTATCAAGTTTATGGCAACACGCCCTTTGATGTTTTAGTTTAAGAATATTATATCAATATCTAAATTATATTGGCATCTACTGTATATCTCTACTTTGACAAAGCCTTTATCGGTTGATTATCAAGCTTAGCGACAGTCCACGATCATGATAGCTAATGGTAACTAATAGTCATGGCTGTGGATACATAGTGTGAAGCAACATTAACTCAGCAACACACAGCACACACATTATCCCAAAGTGAACTCACACTGTCTCCTTCTCTAACAGCACAGGTCTGTCTCTACCATCCTCCCTCCCTCCCTCCCCCCTCCCTCCGACACCCCATCTGTCTGTTCTGACCTGTGTTTAAGCACATGGGGGTAAAGTGGCCCAGTCTGGCTGATTGCCCACACAGTAACGACAGTGCGGCTGCCAGCGGACTCCCTAACAGCTCAGCCTGCTTCTCAGTGGCGCTACAGTATTGATATTGTATAGGGTTGCAGATGTCTAGCAGGCTTTTAATGAAGGCTCAAATTGATCATGCATCAGTGGGCCTCCTCTGGATAATTCTTATTGCTATCATTTGTTTCTCCCCGCAAAGGCTGGGAGGCTTGTAATCTATATCGTGTGGCACACACACATACACACACACACACACACACACACACACACACGCACGCACACACTGACAAACACACACTGACACACACACACACCCACACCCACGCCCACAGCCAAAAGAGAAAAACATAAATCTTTACCCATCCCCTTGCTCCTGTATTGAATATGGGCAAATTGACCTTGGCGCTTAATTGAACTAGTGAAGCAAACAACTTGAGAGAAGAGAGAGAAGGGATCATTACAGAGATACAGCAATGCTGTATCCTCAGAGTCAGGGGGCCTGTTAACCCCTCTAATGTTGTCTCCAGCCCCCCACCCACCTCCACCCCCTCGGACCACAGCAGTAACCACAGCCCATGTCAAGGTCAGGTCTGGGGGTGGAGACTTTAGCGTTTCTAATGAGGGCTCCATTAGGCCCCTGTCAAAACCACACACAGCTGCCAGGATCCTGTGGCTGTCATCCTGACCCAGCTAAACCCCCGGGGCCCACTGGTGAGAGGGAGGGGTGGAGGTCTAGTTCACCCTCAGTCAGTACAAACCCCCACTCAGGATACGCAGGCTGGTAGTATGGAGCAAGCAAAAGTTCCACAATAGGGATTATATGCAGATATTAGATCGAAAGAAGGGCCAGTGTTATAACTATAAGCAAAGATTCCTATATAAAATGTGTAATGCCTATGTGTCAAAGCAAAATCAGTTATTTTATTGATATTTCACGCATGACGTCACCCTCTTCATTGTTCTCTCTTCATTCCATTAAATATTAATTAGAAGAGCTTTGATGAAGTTCATCAACCTTGTGTGCTAATAATCCCAGTGTCAAACCATAGAGCAGAGCCCCATTCCTCTAATAGAGTAATTACCCGACCAATGGCAATCTGTCTGACCCCCTCTTTATTAGCCCTCTCCATTTCCCACAATTCCCTCTGCTCAGATGGGCGATAAAACACGCTCTGGACTAGATATATACCAAGCTATTCAACCACGGGAAATTATAGAAGCCTTTAACCTTTTACTGTGTATCGCATTGAGCAAAAGGTCAATTAGATTCATGAACAAAACGTCGCGGATGGATGTATTGTGTTAATGAACAGCATGTCGTGCAGTGTGTGTGAGGAGCGCTGCTTCACTCCAACATGTAGAGTGTAAAAGCACTAAAGGTAAATGAGGAGAAGAACCAATTCAAGCCACCATAAAATAGCCCATAGATCTATAGTATGCACAGGGATAGAGATCTATGGTCTTTTTCAGGAAGATATGGATACCAATGTTTTACTAGAGTGGGGATTAAATTAATGATCTCTATATAGAAGCAAGGGGAGAATGTATAATAGTCTAGTCAAAATGCAGGGCCCTTAAACTTCTGTGTCCCTGCAGAATGCCTTAAGCCTTCCAGCGAGGAAGGAAGTGAAGGTTTATTTGCTGCGACTTGGTGTTTCATAAGCCCCTCGATGGTTGTTACTCACAACTGTATTTAAAACCTATTAAAGCAATTATGTTAGCAGCAGGAGAGATGGGGATTTGAGAAAGGTTTTTGTGAGAATCTGGATGAAACATCCTTGAAAGCACCATGGCTCCAGATATGCTGAGGATAGTCAAGTGGTTATGCAAGCTCACATGACAGAGATACACACACACACACACACACACACACACACACACAGTCAGCCAACATCCCTTCCGACATACACTACAGGTCCAGGCTTCCCACACAGCTGATCCAAGCTGAGGTTAGAGAAAGAGACACAAAGAGAAGGGATGAGCTGCATCTGTGTCTGTCCCATAATGCCTGGCTGGCACACCGAGGGGCGTCTCTGTGTGTGGCCTGTACGTTGGCAGACACATAGGGGCTTTATTGGGGAGCCTTCCTGAAAGGCGGGCAATGGGCCCAATGTTGACAAAGCCTGGTATCGCCTGCTGTCAGCCCATTCTGTGTGCACCCAGTGGAAAGAATCAATTAGGCCAGCCCACAACAGAACACTTTAATATTTGACTTTTAATCAGCGACCAGGAGGATAGCAGGGGCATGGGGAGTGGGAGTAGGCCAGTGGTTGGTGTGTTGCTGCTACTTTGGTCATGAACAGGGGCGGAGGAGAGGCTATACCACCTCAACAGGCAGATTCAGAGAGCTGGGAGAGTCATTTGTGGTAAGGTATCAAAAGCACCTTACGCAATCGCCTGCAAGAAATGTAAAAATGTTTTTTTTCTGGGGGGTTTTTCGACCCCAAATACAATCAGGCTTTCTGAAGCGACAGTGATAGAAAAAAAAATGATTTAAAAAAAAAAAAAAGCTGTTCTTCTTTTGAAGAGTTTCTTTCAGACATTCTCTCTCTCTTTTTTATCTGGCCTCGCCTAAGGCCTCGTCAGCCAGAGAGGAGGAGGAGAAGAAAGGGAGAGGCGAAGAGTGCCCCCACACTTTGGTTTTTGAAGTGTGATCAAGCCTCAAACAGAATAACTCACCAAAGGGATATCATTCACCTGTCGCCTCCCCCTAGCAACAGTCTCTTCTCGCAGTTTCAGACCACAATTTATGTAATGCACATTTACCTCAGAAACACAACAGTAAGCCACCTTGACAAACCAAAACTATCATTCCAATCATCAACCATCTACTATCAGTTAATCACAGTTCAGACAAGTGCTTCTACAAATGATTATGATGCTATGAGTGATAGGCAGCTGTGCACATATGGCTACATTTGCCCACTGCTGTTCCTACTGTGGTCCAACTGTTCCTTATGGGCTCGATTAATCTGTTCTCATCACCACCAGATTAGTTGTCACAAAGAGACATGTCTTTCAATGGCTAAATACGTCTAAATCTAAAGAGGAACAGTATTCCGTTGTGTGTACAGTACATGAGTCTATTATGCGATCAGTGTTGGCATAATGAGGTTGACAGCTCAGCTTGTGGTATAAATCCATGCATTGAGGCCCGAAGCCACACAGAGGGTTCTGTTTCAGGTATTGATTTATAACTCTTAGTGTGGATATCAATCCTAGGAGCTATTCTCCTCTGACATTCCTGATCTTCTCTCTCTTTATTCCAGGGTGGCACATGGACAGATGGGATCACCAAGAGGATTGTGTTGTGTTTTAAAACGAACGAGCACAGCTCACTGTGATCACATACTCAACTATAACCGCTTCAACCAACCACAAAACTGAGCACAAGATTTCCTGAAGCTCTAGTTAGACAGGAAAGAAAGAGGTACAATTACAAGTCGTTGAAATTAGATGACACTTCAAATAAAGTGCATGAATGTATGAAGTGAGTCTGGCATAGACTATTCCCCACAGTGAACAGCACCGGTCTTGACAGTAGAATGCTGTGCTGGCTGTCTCCCCCTGGGGTCTACAAGATCCATAGTAATATCACACTAATAAGAGATAATGCTATTTCTGTTCCCTGATGTGTAGGCAGCTATCTAGCTAGGCAACAGTCCAGTTCAACATCAGCTCAATGGAGCTTCCACCCACAGAGAGTCTTGTGATGGAAGATGGAACACACACACACACACACACACACACACACACACACACACACACACACGCACACAAACAACTCTTACCTTCAGTTCCAAACAAGATTTTCTCCTCTCTCTAGAGTCAGTCTCCTGACGTCAAGGTCTGCAAGTAAACACAAAGTCAGGAAAATATCAGGAATCAGACACGTCCACTCATAAGCTCTATTGATATGTGTCTCTTCTTTGAGCTGGGGTGCGTACAGTATGTAGACCAGATAAAAAAGCGTCTGTCCATACTGCATTCTGGCTCTGTGAGTGATTATGAGTTACGTCTATTCCAGCTCATCCCAACAGATGCCATGCTCTATTGTTTCTTCTCCACTGACAGATGCCACACACTATTATGAGTCCTTCCCAGCAGATGCCACACCCAATCACCGCTCCTCCCTCGCAGATGCCAGAGAGCTGGATGACACATCTGTTTTATACAAAAGCACCAGTCATCATGACCACCACAACATTTAGAGAAAACAAGTCAACAAAAGCTTGTGTGGCTCAGAGGACCCACCACCACCATCACCACCTCCCAACTTCGCTTGACAGAACTCACCACAACCATTTTCAATTACAGAGTGACAATTTAGCGTTTAGGCTATCCTCTTGAAAAATACATTAGAAACTCCTCTTTAGTCTCTTTTGACATATTTTCAGAAATGGAAATACTGTATATACTGTGTATTAACATCAACAATATCACCAAAATCTGTCACTCACTTTCACCCAACAATAAAAGCGGGATGAGGCAACTCAATTAGGCTGGGAAACAGAGAGCTGGCTGTACTCATCAAGCTGTTTCCATCAAGCTGCTGTCTAAAACTGTCTCTATTTCTGATCTTTTCTCAGTCTGCTGAAGTTCCCTGTCTGGCTGTGAAGTCATGTTGACGGAGTGGCAGCTATCTGATACATGTTGTGATTAGCTGGGTGTCAACATCCAGCATTTTAACCACTCAGTCATGCCAAACTCAACTAAAAGAGGAGAACGAACAGCACTCTTTAAAACGTTTTACTCTGTCACTGACCGACTCTATTGGTGGCTCAACTCAATAAATACTTCAGACTTTGTTCTCAGTGAAATGATACCTTGGTCCTAAAGTAGATAATGCTTTACACCTCTTTACACTGAGCAAGGCTGCCATTTTGGTAGCATAGTTGTAAGAAGGCATGTGTGTGTGTGTGTGTGTGTGTGTGTGTGTGTGTGTGTGTGTGTGTGTGTGTGTGTGTGTGTGTGTGTGTGGCTAGTTGTTTGCATTTCTAAGAATACCACATAAGCATACAAGCCAGCTCACTGCCAGGGCATGCCCATGACCCCAGCTGCTCTCAGCCCTTGCCAGGACTGCCAGCCACTCATGGGCATCAAAGAGAGGAGAGGCGGGGCACCTGTGTTTGTCTGTCTGTCTGTTTTCCTGTCCATCTGAGGAACAGAGACACAAGAGAATGTTCTGTATGGCACCTTACTGTTGCTGCTCTAACAGCCTTGAACAAGGTCTCCTCTCTGCAGACAGATAGACACAGAGTTGAGAGATAGAAGTAAAGAGACAGACATGACCACCTCAGTCATGCCGGGATGAAGGGACCCAAACCCTAACCCTAACCCTAATCCTAACCCACAGTACCCATTTACCGAAAGGATATGGTTTCATTTGGCCAACAATGGCACCCACACAAACCTCCAGTGTTTGGCAGACACATCCACTAGACTACACTGGGAACAACAGCTTCAAAAGTGATTTATTTTCCCTTTCTCCCACTAAAATAAAGGATTGACAGATCTAATATAAATACCTGGGGGAGGAGGGGGATTGGAGTGGGTGGTGGGTGACAAGGCAATGTGACAAGCGTGGCGCGGGGAGAAAATGCGACACCTGGCCTCGTCCTTGATGTGGATAAAAGGATGATACATCACAAAGTGACAGGGCAAAAAAGATAGTTATTACCCCGAGGAAGAGGAAGAAGAAGCGTCTATTTTTAGTGCAAGTAGACATTTCCCCCACCATCAATTATTAGCCTCCACTGTAATGTGCCGGCTGTAGCTGACTAATCCTCATAGTGATACAGTATTTCGCTTATAGAAATAGTCTCTTGTTGTGCAGGTTAAAACCAAGTGTTTCTTCTATGTTCAAAATAAACACCACACAATCATCGTCTGTATTCAGAGAAGTACAGTTTATTTGGAGTATACATCTAGGATAGTTGTCTGTCGAGTATGATTCTGATCAGACTTGACAGAGAGGGAGCCTAAGGCCATGTAGCATTGATTGGGTGTGTTATTCCTCACACCAAACCCTGGCTGATTTCAGTGAGCTCTCCCCCTATTGATACCACATGTTGGTCGAGCAGATCAAAGGCTGATCCTTCAGATCAGACACAGTGAAACAGGATGAGAGAGAGCGAGAGCGAGAGAGAGAGAGAGAGAGAGAGAGAGAGAGAGAGAGAGAGAGAGAGAGAGAGAGAGAGAGAGAGGAAGAAGAAGAAGAAGCCCCTGACGTTCTGTCCGTCCGTCCCCTTGATCTGTCCACCTTGGGGGCCCTTAACCAGAGCAGTTCAGTTACAGGTCGCTGAGGCTCTAATGCACCCAGCACTAAACCGCTAATCCCTATGCTTTAGTGGAGTGAGAAAATCCAATTTCAGAGATCTGTAATTCCATAAACCTTATTAGGCACCACAATGGCTGCTCTGCCTCTGGGGACCAGAGAGAGGGAGGAGAGGGGAGGCTAGGCCAGAGATCACTTAACACTGGGAGAGAAAAGTAAATTAACTTTGAGAGATGGAAATAAATGAGGAAATGAAAGACAAAATGGAGATGATCAAGACACTTCCACACCTTGCAGCTGCAAGGCAGTAGCAAACCTTAGTGCTGGTTAGACTGCCGTGGGTTCTTCAGGAGTGCATCAGACAAAAAAGGTGAATTCGGCACAGCGTCCTGTTGCTCACCCAGGGCATGACGCTGCTAATATTATACCACATTCCACCACTGCATCCTGTACTCATTTAATCAAAGCATCAATGGGCCACTTAGCTCTGCTGTTATGTTATCTGAGAGCAGCCATTGATTGTTTTCCCTGTTGACCATAAGGTGGGAGGCGTGTTTGTTTGTTGCTGCTGTAATAACCGGGACCGGGGGGACCAGAGATTCAATAATCAGTGGGAGAGGTCTGGTGAAAATGATGATGAGATGGGTGAACAGGGATATGAGAGATGATGATGCTTGTAATCTCAACACAAGCATTTCAGAAGACATTAAAGGCCCACACATGCCAGTTTTCCTTCCTGGCTTTTTATGAAAAAAACAAAAAAAACACTCAAAGAATGGAAGCACCAAGTTTTGATGTTAATCATTCTCTAAGCTATTTGGGAAAGTAACGCCAGATCTATAAAATGTGTTGAAAGGTTGTCTGACTTAGTCACAAAGAAGCCGGTGAAAGGGGTTCGGAGGGTTATATTTGACTCTGGGCGCTAACTATACAAACAGGCTAACCTCGTCACACTTCAGAGCTCTCTAGCTGTATGAAATGCCATATGTCACGGCACGTGGGAAATCGTTTTAGGAGAAGCTAAGAAAACAGAATGTATCAAAATACAGAATAGAATGCATCGAATCAAATCAGAAATTTGAATCTTACTGACAACACCACTGTTTGATATGTCTGAGTGGGAGAGAGCTGTTCAATGATCTCCAGTGAGACAGGGTTCTGAAGTCTCCACTCTGGAGGCTTGCAGGGTGTAATTACATTTCCCAGTGGGACACCTCTGCTGCTGCACTGCTCAGATAAATAGCAGATTGTAATCATATGGCACTCGCCTCCACACCTACCGTGCACCTACAGTACAAGCGCACACACAAACATGGATGAATAAACTCACACACACACTTGTGGGCATGTAAGCACACACACACATTTCTTTAATCTCTTCCACTCTCACATACACACTTACTCATCTCTCTCTGGCCACTGTCAGAAAAGATACGCTTCAAAACTCTAATCAAAGAGCCTCTCTTAGCTTCTATCATTAGTGAGTAGAGCTGTAGGGCTGAGATGAAGACACTGATCTCCAGATTCCTACAAATGAACGAGAGGGGGGGTGGGGGAGATGGGGTACGTGCGCAGTGGTTACTGGTCTCACTCGTTAACCAAAAGGTACTGGGAGTAAGTGCATGTATGTATGTGTTTGTTGTTTTTTTCATGTTTGTTTGGCCAGTGATCCTGTGTGACCCCATCCTGATGATGCCTTCCTTTATAACATTACACCAACAAATTAAATGATCTCTCCTGTTCAGCCCAATACAGACCTGTGACTCTATAACTCAAGGTGTGTGTGCGTGCATGTGTGAGAGTGTGTGTGTGTGTGTGTGTGTGTGTGAGAGAGAGAGAGACCCTTACCCTATATACTCTGCTCTAACCTCTGTGTGTGTTCAACCCATGGTGGAGTTGAGGTAAACTGAGCAGCCACACTTGGCCCAGGGAGCCAGCAGTGTCACCTTGAATGTTGTCACTGATAGCTGCCACCTGTCACTGTGTGTCCCTCTGGGCTGGATCTGTGGTCTGTGTACAATGGGCCTGTCAATAACACTTCCTCCTGAGTGGGAGACAGACACGTCCTCTACTTTAATCAAAGTGTCAACAGCCTTGACATACAGCATTAGCATAGCATACATATTCATGCATGTACAGTAAGCACACTCCCACTGTTCTGGCATTTTACACAAACATTCTTGTCTGGACAGTCCCACAGGCCTCTTTATGTATTCATACTGAGTCACAGCAAACAGCTTTCACAAGCCTCAAGGTTAAGATTCCTGCTGTGTGTGTGTGTGTGTGTGTGTGTGTGTGTGTGTGTGTGTGTGTGTGTGTGTTTGTTTGTTAGACAGAGAGAGAGAGAGTGACAGAGAGGGGGGGGGATTAAAGACAGAGAGTGCGATCAAATGAGAATGTGTGCTGTATGTGTAGCCTATGTGTGTGTATGCGTATAGTCATGTGCAAATGTGTGTGTGAGTCAGTATGCATATTCCTAGTGTGTGTGTGTGTGTGTGTGTGTGTGTGTGTGTGTATGTGTGTGAACCAGTGTCTGGGGTTTGGCTGACAGGTACTATAGTTTAAGCAGGAACATCTTCCTCCTTCAGAGAAAAGAGGCCAGTTGATCTGGGGGTTAGCTCCAGCACCAAAGTGCATAGTAAATAATGAATGCCTAAAACACAGATCTCAAAAGCTCCACCACCTTTAGCCAGCATACATCTCCTTCATCCCGTCCACACAACACAACAACCAGCCATGCAGTACAGCAGAATGAATATTTCAGCCTTCAGGTCACGGCCAGCGCCCTCCTCCACTCTCAACAACACTAACATTTCACTCACTATGCCTGATCCTTTTGACCCATAAAGTGTAAAGAGCCACTGTGCCAAACCTGCTAGCCTACTGTCTTAGCACTGCGAAAGCACCAGTGCCATTCCTGCTATAATGGCGGATAGTGAGTTAGGACTCCATGGTTATTATTCTTAGGTTTCTCAGGTTGAATCAAAATATGATCAACATATGCAACATGTTGAGGAATTCAAACCATCTGCTTTCCCTCAGTTTTTGAGTGTGTACATCCAACAATGCTAATTTTTCTAAAAACCTTCATGTTCTTCAGCGACAGTGTTACACTGTGCCTCTGTGAATACCATCAGATATCAAGTCTGGATCAATTACACCAATTCAAAGACCAACAGCAAGACCAATAGGAAGCAATAGATTATTATCCACATTAAAGACTGTGAACAAGACATTGACTTAAGCAGAATCACAACCAATATCAATACAGATAGAAAGAATAGGAGTCACATGAAGAGTATAAAAAGAACAAAGCTCGGTCTACAGAACCAAGGCATCCTCACTGACTCAAAGACCTGAAAGAGAAGAGTGAAGGTGCTGACAATTTATCGAATAAGTAATATATAAAAACAATACCCAGTAGGAACTTAGGAATCTTGAGAAATACACCCAAATAATAACTTAACAATGCTCAACAATGCCACGTCTGATGAAAATGTGTCTCTTCTAGTATGAACTTGTTCGTGATTATGAAAGGATGGATCAGGACAGCACAAAAGTCTATTCCACAATGGCCCAATGCGTAACACTAAGTGAGAGAAGAGCCCCCATGCATGTGACTGAGTGTTTATTTCTCCTCAACTGCTAAGCGACCGTGTTAGCCATGATGATGAGCATGGATCTGATGGTGGTGAATGAGATGGAGAGAAGAGCGGTGAAGTGTAAAGTAGGGCAAGGCTCCAGTACGGTACCTTCTAGCTTTGCTCCTCTGGAGCGATGTTCCTGGGTAGAGTGGGTGAGGAGGAGACACACACACACGGATTTCCGTCGACTGTAACACACACACACACACACAGTCACACCCTCACACACACACCTGCTCACTGTCCTGTCCTGTCCTGTCCTGTCCTGTGCCCTACTGTCCCCTCCGCTGGCTGGTTGTCTGAAAGGCTAACCTAACCCCCACACAGCCCCGTGCAGACAGCCCACTGTTATAGATGCACTGACAAGTGAAAGGAGGGAGGCGTGGTTTCACATGAGATAAATAAAAGAGGGAGGGAAGGAGGAGGAGAGAGGCTCCCTCAATCTACAATTCAATTTTGCTTCACTCCCCTTTTGCCGCGTCCCTGTCTCTCTCCCGATCCCTCCCTCTATCGCATATTTTCTTCCTCTCCAGCACTCTCCCACTCTCTCATTCTCACATATACTGGAACTCCCACTCTTCCTCCATCTCTCTTTCCCCTTACAGTCTCTCCGTCTCTTTTTCTGTATCTATCCCCCTCTTTTTCTCCCAACTCTTTTTTGTCCTGTCTTTTCCCCTATCTCTTTCTCCTCTCTTTCTCTGTGTCACTTTTCCCCTCTCTTTCTCTCAATCTCTTTCTCTCCCTCTCTCTTTCTCTGGCTCTGCTCTCATTCATGGGTCTGCGGTGTGTGTGACTGAATCAGGACAGCTCTGGCCATCTGTTGAAGCCTGTGAGCTCCACCTATTCACAGTCTCATAAAGACAGGACCGAGGAGAGAGTAGAGAGAAAGGAAGGGGAGGGAACCACGGATCAATCTTAATGCTGGGGGGGGGCGAGAGAGGCACAGCTTGGCATACAGACTGTTTTTATCAGGCTGGCACCTCGAAGGCTCGCTGACATGGGCAAGCCTGTTTATAGGCACAAACATCAAGAGGCTGCCGAAAGAAACATAAGTACACAGTCCATATGCATATGCACATACAGTATACAGTATGCACACACGCAGACACATACAGACAGACAGACAGACAGACAGACAGACAGACAGACACACACACACACACACACACACACACACACACACACACACACACACACACAATAATACAAACCATACCTTTCCTTCTGAAGAATACAAACAGGATTTATCAGGAAGGATAATCCTGCAAACTCAGAGAGACATGGTAAAGAGCCCAGAGGACAATTTCTCATCCACATCCCTCAAACAATCCATCACAATGTAGCCAATGCATGCATTTTCTTGCTGATTGGCGACAGCCTGGCAGGTGTTGCTCTTAAGTGCCAGTGTCACTTCCCATCTCTGGTCAGGAGGGAGCGGGTGGGGGGTAGGGGGCATCTATCATTGTCTTTAGGTCTCCCTCATGATTGATGCCTCTGTTTATACCCTTCTGCATCTTATTTATATGCAGTCACAGCGCAAGAGATTACGGATGGAAAACCACCCCCTTCATCTCTACCTCCCTCCCTTCCTCCCACCCATGCAATCAATAACTCCCGTATCTAGCTCTACATTTCTATATTTCTCATGGAAATCACAGAGAGATTAATTGTAACTCCTCTCACTGTGTTTTAAATTACAACGCCTGCAATGTATCATCTGTCTGTCTGTTTGGCACACAATAATATTCCCTCGCTGCAAAGATGAAATCTTCCTGCCTCGCAGGAATCACATTATATTTCTGTGCCAAGACTGTCCTTGTAATATCCTAGACAAAGTGTGCAGCACAGAAGAACCTCAGAATACAGAGTTGTACATTGCAGATAGCCTATTGTCATCCTCACCACAAATTCTTGCTGAGCCTTGTCTGTCCTGAAGCACAGTGTAAGACTATTGTCTGATACGATTCATAACAGAATATACTGTGACAAGAATGATCTCTACAGTGAACATGTATATTTCCGCTGAGAGACAAGCAGTGGAAAAATACAGAAGAGTAGATCATATCATCAGAATCAATCATGACATGCAGGGTTGGGACATGGCCCATGAGACAGCCATGTTTTTCCTGAGCAGAGCTGATACGCCAACACATGAGCCCATGAGCCCATGAGCCCACTTTAAGATGTTATTTATTCATACATGGTGTGCTCTCATCTCATGCACTTCAGCTGTGTCCCACTGATGTCTGACTGTATTAGACAACCTCTTATCCTGCAGGTAATGTAATGACATCCTATTGACTATCTGGCTTTTGTATTGAGTGTTTAACATGCATCAGATGAGAATGAGTGACAGGATACTGTAGAGAGTGCTCCATTATCTCAAGGCAGATTTTTAAGGTTGTCCTTCTCTCATCATGCACGATAGCTGATGAATCACTAAACAACGCAAAATTGAAACTGGTCTAATTCACATCGAGGTAATACAAAATATTATATATCCCCCTCTAAGATTATGTTGCTGTTAAAGAAGCTAATGAAGTATTTATAAGAGAAAATTTATTTTATGTAATGGACGGTTGACTCAATCTCAGAGCTCAGAGGTATAAAGGGACAGTGTAATCACTCATACATGCTTTTTAAAAACAGTGATGTATTCTGATACTTTCTGATAATCAAGCAAGATATGGCATTGGTGCAGAGAGAAAAACAAATGTATGAGTAACAGTGGTGATGACTAGCCTACTAACAGCCTCTAGTGTTGGATTCTACAAAGGGCCACGGCTATAGTAACCTTGGGAAACCTTCCATTTTGCCTTCCATTTTGTGCCTCAGTAGGCATCAAGCTGAGAGCCATGTAAAGCCCTTTGGGTGAGGTTGTTGGGGCCGGCAAATAAATAAGAATGAACGATCTCTCCTCTGATACTGGGTAAAGACATCTATGTTCCATCCTGCTGGGCCATTGCACACGGACACCCAGTTACAAATGAATTTGTTCTTTTTAGCACAGTGTGCATCTCACAAATAAAAATGTCCCCCTGTCAGCTGTGTTTGTGAAGAGGGAGGACTTTGTGCAAATGAGACTGACCCCTCTCTGTCTCTGAAAGCACTCATCTTTCTACTCCCTCTGTTTATTTGCTTCAAGGCTGAGCCCCTCCTCCCCAGCCCCAGCTCTCCCCTCCTCTGCCCACCCTACCCCGCCTTCACTCCACCTACCCCCTTCAGAGAGAGCAATCCCTGACTGAATGAGGGTGTCTATCCATCAGTGGGCCCTAGCATTGAGACTCCCCTTGATCACCATGGCTACCTTAGGGAGAGAGTGAGCCATCACAATGGGGGTGAATGGAGGTGCTATCAATGTGGGGACTCAAGGACACAGGCTTGAGTGACATTGGGAATGAGTTCAGTACAGTGTTGCAGGCCCCCTAAATAGCACACAGGCAACTCCGAGTAAAATGCAAATAGTTCATTCTGACCTCTTGGCATGTGGCTTTAGACCGCTACAGAGAGCTACAGTGCTATTACCATACTCAGCTAGCCTGACTCCTGACTGTGCATAGAAATCACACAGCATTAGCTTGCGGTCATTACTGAAAATGCTGCTGTATTCTGAATACCTACAAGAAATGCACACACAAACCGGCACACATGCACAAACTCACAAACTCACACACACACATGCACACACGCACACACGCACACACACCAGGGCACACTTATGCTTAGGAAATACTGATGATTAATTGTGTCATTAGCAGCACATCTATTGTCCATAGAACTTAGGTGAATGCCAGGCAGAGATTTCCCAAACATCCGAAGGCCATTATACCCCCGGTGATGATGCGTATTACACATCATGTTGTCATGTCTAATGTATTCTGTCTTTATTTATTTTTTCCTCTCACCACTCTCACATCAAGAACTCCCATTACGACCATAAATAGTTAATAAGGCATTTATGAACAACCATTTATTTCAAGCAATTGGCCCAAGGTATTGTTATAATTAATTCATGAGCATACAATTTCTTCGTAAATGTGGAAGAAAAATAGGGACAGTTATGCCGACATACAGACAGACAATCCAGTAAGCCATGCCAACAAACAAACAGACAGAACGAGACAAAAGAGAAAAATGGAGGTGCTCACCTATATCTCATCCTCCTCTCGTTTTTGATGCCAGCGGGTGGGAATGTAGTCCAGTCTAGAGAGGCCATGTATTCTTCATCTCAATATCAAAAAACAACACTTTGTTCAACACTTAAACACAGTAAACGTCACTGAGCGTTCCTTCATTAGTTTAGAGAACAGTACACATCATAACAGGAGGGTGCATCAGCACAAATCAGTCCCAACCCCAGTACACTGTAATCCTCCTGAGTTCCATCTGTCTGTGCCAGGCTGCGGTTGAAGGAAGTGCTGCTGCAGACCGTGGGAGCCAGAGATCAAAGTGGGGCCCCCCCGTAGAGGCCTGCGCTCCAGAGTAACACAAGCCTCTATGGACAAAGCCTTACTCAGATCTCTAGCTAATTAACTAAACCCCTTTGACGCCTTACCATTTGCATATTTAATATAGCACATTTGCTGTAATATTTGTCACACATACCAAGAAAGCAGTGCCTGTAGATTTGTCTAACAAGGCACCCCGTTGTCTTTAACGCAATTACATTACTGTACACATATAATCACTTTTGCAATTACACATGCAATCACTCACAAATGTGTCTTCACCATTACAAACATTCTAGAAAGATAACTTACAAATGTTTAGGTTATAAATACTCAAACCTAATATGTATAGTGGGCCTATTCACTCTTTTAAACATACACACACACAACCGCACACCCGCACACACACACACACACACACACACACACACACACACACACACACACACACACACACACACACACACACACACACACACACACACACACACACACACACACCTCACTTGGTTGTAAAGTAAGAGTGTCCTGACACAGTGTTCAAGTGCCCTCCACTATAGAGAAAGACAGCAGTGTTTTGGACAGACAGGGGGTTAGGGCAGTGCCTCAGAATGCCAGAATTGTAAATCACAAGGCCTTGAAAAAGCTATGTAGATTAGCAGGCAGTCATGTTTGCTGTCCTCAATAATTAATGAGTTGGAGGACTCCTTCTACCGCTGTCTGCAAACAAAGTCTCTCTCTCTTGCACGCAAGTGGGAGTACGCAAGGCCATGCAGGGCATGAGGTTCCTGAGGTAGGCCCAGTATGGGGCATGACATCAGAATGAGAAAGGGCACGACTTGAACTTCCACACAGCAGAGTGCAACTGTTGTTGTGTGCATATCCATACTGCATACCTGAGTCTGCCACAGAGTCTACCATGAAAGCCAAGGGGCCGTTGGAGCATCCTATGATGGAGAAGTAGAGAAGACCCTCTTAAAACATAAAGCAGGTGGATGAGACTTACCGAGTGAACCTACACCCCATCAACATCTCCTCATCTCAATCTCCTATCCATTTCTCCACTAAAACAGCCCTGTAAGCACAGCGAAGACAGGTAGGAGGATTAAATAATGTTTCACTCTCCGAGGAAGTAAATGATGAATTGTGTCAAATCAACTTTGGCACCTTATATTTAAAAAATCCTGAGATTTGCCAGTCAGGCAAAAGCAGAAAGAGCTGATGTCGACAGAGCAGGAGGCCATTAGAGAAGTAGCCCTTTCAGTACACCAGGGTGACACCTCTCTCTTTAATTAGCTGTCTATACTCAAACAGAAAAGAAATACCAACACAATAAATTACCATTCTCATCTGTATGCCTCTCCTTTCAGATATGGGTGACTAATCTTCATCTCTGGCTAGTCACTATCCAGATGAGATTCTGTCAAAACATATTCTTCTGCTCCACCATCATTTGCATAACTATGTTAGATGTTTCCAACCCAAACTGAAGACACAGCCCTACAGTTAATTTGATTTAAGAATTAGCTTTTAAGAACATCTTCTTCAGTAACGCCTCCTCCATTCTCATTTGAAAGTGGCACACTTGAAATAATAGTGAGATAGTGGGTAAAGAATTGCAATATTAGAATGGAAACTCCAGAGACATGGTACTTACAGTTAGGCTACCTATCACTTAGACCTTAATTCCAATTCCAGTCCAATTATGGACATGCTTCTTTAATTCAAGCTTTAATTCAAAGATAACTATCATATTCTATTGAGGAAGTGCAACTTCTTTACACCTCTGAGCCACAGATCTGGTGAGTCATCACAAATTCTCATGGAGCTCATAGCATGAGTGGCCGTAGGCCTATCAGCATCAGTCCACTCATGTCCACCAATCTCACCTGGAGGGACACAGGTAACCTTTTCCTGTGGTAGAGGAGTGGGGGAGGAGAAGGGGAGGAGGAGAGGAGGAGGGAAAGGATAGGGAGGAGGGGAAGGAAAAGGAAGAGGAGAAGGAGGAGTGAATGTTGCTGAAGCTGACATGGGCGGACATCCATTAGCCAAGCACTCAGCATGGGATGTGGCATTTACTGAGAGCATCCAAATGCCATCACAATCAATCAGTGCCCTGAATGCCAACCCTATCAATACTACACACCACACACACACACACACACACACACACACACACACACACACGCGCACACACACACACACACACACACACACACACACACGCGCACACACACACACACACACACACACACACACACACACACACACACACACACACAAACACACACACACACACGTTTATTAAATATGAGGAGCAAGATACAAACTAATATCCTACTCAGGCTTCAAATCTCATCTCTGCTTACAGTATGTAAAAGGCCTTCTTTAACAGCCATATATGTGGCAGGTACATAGAGCGCCTCATTCATGAACAGATTTTTATTGCTTGCTTTAATGTGTCGCTTTTTCTCCACCTCTTCCCAGTCAAGTGGATATTGTTTTAAAATGGCCGTCAAATCTTGTTATAGCTTGCTCCCCAAGGGAACAGGGGAAAATGATTACCAAAGTTAGCACTATAACCACCTCAACAATATATAAACCAAAAGGAAGAGAGAGGCGAGAAAGCAACACTGGCCACAGGAGACTTCCACTGTAGGACACCTCTGTAGAACAAGACACATTTACTGCTGAGCCAGGGCAATTTACACTGTAAGACTTGAACTCCACTTACACTCTGGGTAAGTCATGCAGCCCAAGCAAAACTGCTAAAATAGGGCATCAGTCAGAGAAATGCTAAGAAAAGAATGCAGGCATCTTGGTTTAAAATATTTCAGAAATAAGCTGACCTCCCTGTGAAGGCCACAGAGACACTGAGATGGCTGATTACACCATACAACTGAGACAGCAGCAGTTATGACGAGTGTGTGTGTGTGTGTGTGTGTGTGTGTGTGTGTGTGTGTGTGTGTGTGTGTGTGTGTGTGTGTGTGTGTGTGTGTGTGTGTGTGTTTGTGTGTGTGTGTGTGCGTGAGTGTGAGGTGTGTGTGTGTGTGTATGTGTGTGTGTGTGTGTGTGTGTGTGTGTGTGTCAATGCTGACATCAAGGCTTTTCCACCCTGCAGAGACAGAGAGGAGAATGTTCATGTTTTGTGTAAGACAATCCCTAGGCTCCTTCATAGCCGCGTGTCTTGTGACAGTCTGGCACGCAAGGCTAGGCAGTCCCTAATGCAGTCCCAAATGTGTGTTAATAATTTGTATGAATATTCAGACTATGTCAGTTGAAATTCATATTCACTCCAAAACACTTTTTGCACCATCCTTCTTTTTGAATATATTGAAGTCAATAGCCTACAGTATGTAATAGCATCCTCTTCACAGTATGACTATAAGCTACATATCTTAAACAAAATAGTATATTTTAAGTATCTGTTAGATTAAATTATAACACCACACTGTACAGTTGTGTGCTCTCAAACATAACATATACGTACATACCTGACGAGTACAGTTATACTACTTGTTATCACAGAATATGCTTAAACTTGATACTGAATAGCTAACATGATATGCATTCAGTTTAGCATAAACAATGACAACACTCCTGCATAGGATATTATATACTGATCTCAGGTAATACTCTTACCTCTTTGTTAGGTAACATGTCATTTGTTCTTTATAGAAAAAGGATGGTAGGTATCTCTGTGAAGCAATGGGCTGTGATTTGATGCGTCGTAGATAACCTCAATCAGTTGCTTGGCGCCCTCCTGTGTTTATTGGTAACCATCACACCGCCGATGAAAAATAATTTACCGTAATTTGCTCCAATTAACAGTTGTAAATTAAATATTAAATGTTTCAAATATTGCTTGTAGTTACATTCCATGGGGGATACGTTATTTGTTCCATTTCAACGATATCAATGTCTGTGAGTTTTTCCTAATTATGATCGAATTTAATCGTTTTTACTACCACTTGAATGACTTGACCATCTATTCCAGCATTCTTTCACATATCAGCTGTAGCATGGAAGGATGTTCTCTACTGCGGTCCTTGGCTATTCTCCACTGTGCCCCAATTTTGGTGATCTTGGCATTTAGCCGCTACTGCCCGTCGCCGCATATCTAATAATCAGTATTACTGTAGTTTATTAGAGCTGCTTTTGAATTATATATTTGGATTACAACTTCTCCATTGGGATAAGATACAGACCCAGGTACAGATATTCTTATTTGTTGTTTTGTACTACAACTGTCCTGAGGGAGGCTGGTGGAGGTAAGAACATGTTTTAGCCACAAGGGGTCACTAAGAGATTGTTTTTAAAGGCTAGAGGACCAGTGAATTGAAGCAGAGAATAAATCTCAGAACAAGTCACTGAAACAATTTACTTGACATGCCGGTGCCCTGCCCTGTCCTGGTAGTTTGTAACAACCATCCTTTGTCCATGATGCTGACAGCTAACCCTGCTGTAAAACGACCTCTGCCTGTTGTAATAGATGGGCACAAGTCGTTATGAAGGATGGGATTACAACTTCTCCATTGGGATAAGATACAGACCCAGGTACAGATAATCTTATTTGTTGTTTTGTACTACAACTGTCCTGAGGGAGGCTGGTGGAGGTAGAAGTGGAGGACAGGCTCATTGTAATGCATGGAATTGAATGGAATGAGGAATGGTATCAAATACGTATTTGATTCCATTCCTCATTTCATTCCAGGCATTACAATGAGCCCGTCCTCCAATTTCTACCTCCACCAGCCTACAGCACCATCCTTCATACATAGCCATAGGTGTAAATGAAACATGACATGAGCATCTGCCATTGCCCTGGGGGGCATAGGTGTGGAGGGAACAATCTCCTCAAATTACATAACCTCATCCAGGAGCAATGAGAGAGAAACCAGCAGTAATAACCTGTGGATCACTTCACTCTGAGTCAACATCAAGGCTCTTTGTTTGTTTTTCATTATTTCCCAGTGGCCCAGAGCTCCAGCAGCCAAGGTTCCCATGACCTTACAGATGAGTGGGGTGTCATCCTCCAACTTACTCTGGGCTCTGCTGGAGAGACACTGTGCTGTTTTTAACCCTAAAGGTTTTTGTTTACCTTCAGGAGCCATCTCAGACTTGGCATGGAGCTACACACACATTTAATAATTTTCAAGTCAGCTTTGTTTTGATACATCTTAAGATGGGGAAAGAGAACCCTCATAGATATAACAACACTCCGGCTGTGTGTGTGTGTTTGTGTGTGTGTGTGTGTGTGTGTGTGTGTGTGTGTGTGTGTGTGTGTGTGTGTGCGTGCGTGCGTGCGTGCGTGCGTGTGTGTGTGTGTCTGTGCTCGTGTGTGTCTGTGTCTGTGTGTGTGTGTGTGTGTGTGTGTGTCTGTGTCTGTGTCTGTGTCTGTGTGTGTGTGCGTATGTGTGTGTGTGTGTGTGTGTGTGTGTGTGTGTGTGTGTGTGCGTATGTGTGTGTGTGTGTGTGTCAGGATGAGAAAGGAATGGGAAGCATAACATGCAGACACCACCCGTTAAAAGATACCATAACACAGCCATATAAACCCCACTTAGGGCATTCTGGAGTGTGTTACAAACCAGGTTGACACACTAGAGCATTTTACAACTATGGTTAAATAGTCGTAAAGTTCTTAACACACTAAATGTGACAGACTGGTTTGACAGATGCCCAAACACACATGTTGTTATAATGATGAACCCTATGTTACCTCTCAGTGGACTGCCTGAGAGAACACTGCCACACTTTCCCATTATCTTTGAATGGGGTTGTTCTATTATGGTTCTGCTTCACTGAACTCCTCACAAATACAGGTTCTCTCTCTCTTGGCTACTGTTATCTTCTCCTCATCTT
>NC_139658.1:1967894-2157894 GCF_951799395.1 Argentina silus
TGGATTGGCTACAAACAGCCCAACAGGCCATCATCATGTGAAACTGCTGGAGGGGGAACGTCTCTCCTAACACTACAGATAAAGCTGTTCAAAGAGCTTATCTGTGTCTGGCCCTGCCTTATCTGATCTGACCCCCACTCATACGCCTCCTGTTACCCTGGGTTTCATGTGTTCTGTGTGTATGTGTGTGTGTGTGTGTGTGTGTGTGTGTGTGTGTGTGTGTGTGTGTGTGTGTGTGTGTGTGTGTGTGTGTGTGTGTGTGTGTGTGTGTGTGTGTGTGTGTGTTGTGTGTGTGGTGTAGTGGAATCTGGACATAACCTTCTCTGAATGCTTTATTTGGATGAGAGCCGGATGAAGTCATCATCAGTTGCAATAAAAAAGGAGGGTTCCAAATGAGCATATCAAATCACCACAGGTAATGTCATTAAACTGGACTGATTTGAAATCGTTCAAGTGTACAGTATTTTATGATGTGACTTTTTGGAACGTTTTTCGTGCAAGCTATGTGGCCATGACTTGCAGGTGCGTGTTTGTAAATCCATGAATCTTGGTAATAATAACCTATATGTATTTCAAATCAAAGCCATAGCAAACCAATTATCCCCTCTATACTTTTCTCCTCTGACATGACTTGCTGTGGGTTCAGTTAGGTATGAACAATTTAACTACAATACTGCAGTAATTGTTGTTGCCAACTGTCTCCCCCTGGGGTGACCTCCCTTTTCACACACTCACACACACACACACACACACACACACACACACACACACACACACACACACACCACTCACACTACCCCTCTACTCACACACACTCAATGTTGACACAGCTTCAGCGGGGACACCCCCTCCACACCCTGACACCCCCCCCCCCCCCCCCCCCATTCCACCTCTACCCCCATCCCCCCCACATACACACACACCCCTGTTTGGTGCAGATCAGAAGCCCAGCTCGGAGGCCCCACACCTGGGCATGTTTGCGGAGGAAGAGGGCCTGGGCGGGCGGCGCTCCATGCGCCTGTCGACTGGCTCCACCATGTCTGGCCAGCTGTGCTCCTGGCCTGGCCTCGCGCTGTGGGGGCTGTGCAGCTGGGAAAGGCATGTTTCCCAAAAGAGGAGAAAAAAAAGGGAGGGAGGACACAGAAAGAGAAAGAGAGAGAGAAAAAGGACTGGGTTATTTCAAGCTCATTACACATTCATCCCCTCTCTCTCTCTCCTGCTTTTATAATTCCACTATGTCCTATTCAAAGAAAAGCACAAATAGATGTTTAAGTATGAATTGATTTATATTGTTTAGTCTGATTACTGAGCATAGTTGTTTTCTCACCTAAAGAGTGAATATTTTGAAGGGATAGGATCAATTTGTGTGGCTAAAGTGGTGCTCATACTTTTGTGGACTATGTTTTGATATTATTCCAGTAGTAAATGTATAATTGATTGATGTTTAATTGAATGATATTCATTACTCTTGATGTTATTCTTTTTGTTTTGGCCAATTAAGCTTGAGCATTATAAAGTCTCACTTCGTCTTCCCACACTAAATGTGCCATACTTTTTGTCTGATTATATTGTCTGATCTTGTGGTGATGTGGTGATTGTGATGATAGATATGCTGCCATTGGCATAATAATGTGACTTTCATACAGTAAAATTACATATTATTCAAATCAACAAGCCTAAATACAACAAGACTGCATTTGTAAATTCTGAATAAGCTTGCCACTAGAAAAGAAACATGCAAGATTTCCTTTGTTTTGTTCTAACTGCAAAACTGCACTTTTTTTACATTGACTACTTTCAATGCTAACTATCTGTCTGTGATTGGTGTGTTGCTGGGACTGGGGGCTGCAGTGTCCAGCAGTAGCACAGGAACTAGTGTACATGTGGCGAGAGAGCCATGTGTTCTACTGTCACTCAGCACTCTGGGGTAGAGCCAGGCAGAGCCAGAACCAGGACCTGGGGAGAACCTGTCAGAACATGCCCAGGACTGAGACTTTGTCCTGGGCAGGAGCATCAACCCACTCAACTGAGGGCTGGTTCTTAAAACCACACACCCACTAATTGTGATGGATTGAGATATGTATCATAGCTGTCCTTTCTTGTGTAAGGAAAGTGAAATGCCACAGGCTAAAAGCTCTTTCTCTTAAGCACCTTTATTGTGCTTTATCAGTTGCCCATGTCCAGGGACTATTCACATAGCTTAGATGGCTTAATGCTATCTGTACAAATGTGAATTGAAGCCATATACTTTAAACTGTCTTAGGCTTGACTAGACATCTCTCTGGCGATGAGACCACACATTCAATGCTCAGGTAAACCAACACTGGTCATCCAGCCAGTCTATCTATTGCCCTGTGTGGACATTTTCCTAAATTACTTTTATATACAGTATTTCATCATCAAAGCTACAAGGGGACTTTACCTCAACCCTTTTGCCCATTCCAAACCCCATCGATCACAATGACACCATGACGTGCCCAAATGGACCCCCACTGACAGCTATGAGAAGCCCATGTGGAAGCCATGTCCCCGGGTTCAAAGGAGGCCCTCACAGTTTGCCCTCTCTGAGGGGAAGCATACTGACTGGGCTGTAGCCTCTACACGCTGGACTACTATCTCTGCAAGCCGCCGGCCCTCGGCCCCTGGCCCCTCTCCCTTGCCCTGACCCTGCCACCCTGCTGTCTGTCACTACCGGCCCAGGTGGCCACATGGAGAGCATAAGGTGAACATATGCTGGTATGGCTTGAGGTGTAGTTAGTTAAGCATGTGTGGGGACTAGGGAGAGGTACAGTGGGTTTGAGATAGGAATGAGAGGACTGAGTGTTATGGCAGATGAGGAAAGCTAATCTACACATGTACATGCACATTGATAAAACAGTGTAGCTGATTGATTTATTGTAGTAGGTCTCTCACTCTCTCCCTCTCTCTCTCTCTCTGTCTATCTATCTGTCTATCTTTATGCCTGTGTTTCTCTCCTCCCAGGCTGCAGGCTGTCTCTGCTGTGCCCTGCCTGTCAGGGGAGGCTGTGGTGGGGCTTCATGTACCGACCAGCGCCTGTCTCTGCTGGGGCCCTCAGCCACCACACCCACTGCATTCCTCCACACACACACCCAGCACCCAGGAGGGGAGGGGAAGCTCTGGCCTGGGGGGAGAGAGAGAAGCTGAGGTGGGTAATGGATCTGCTGTGCGTCAGTCCAGAGGAGAGGACACACACTGGTGAAATAGTATCTAATATCACTATATATAATCTGTACTTTGTGCCTATGTCTTATATAATCATGTAGCATGTTATCTAGCCGTCTCATTTCACCATTGTGCCGTGCTTCTATACCGCCGACAGGTCCCCTCTGTGAAAAGATGCCTTATCTCAGGGGGATTTGATTCGGTTTGCTCCGTATCAAAATAAACATGTTGCCCAGCAGAGTAAATGGAAAAACAGTGCAGGGAAAAGAAGACACTGGAGTAGAAAAAAAAATCCCTGACAAAAGCAGAAAGGGGGAATTATCTCCCCAGCTGTCTCTGGAACAGGAAGTCTCTCCCAAAGAGGCGGCTCTGCTGGGGCCTGATCACAGAGGCAGGGCAGGAAGTCACACAAAAAGACAGGAAGTGAGCGCCCGCTCCAGGAAGTGACTTTTTGCAGCTTCGGCTCCACGAAGTCTGGACCCCGAAGGGAGGGAGGAGGAAAGGAGCCCGTCTGAACATCAGAGAGAGGGAGAGGGAAAAGAGAGAGAGAGAGAGAGAAAGATAGAAAGAGGGAGGGTGGGGAGAGAGAGCAGGGCGTAGTGATGGCAGTGACAGCTGTCTCCACAGACCCAGCTGTGTGTCATTTACTGAGCTCTTATAAAAACGAGACTGGCACGGGGAGTGATGTTCCTGATGCTGTGGCGCCAAGCTCTCCGCTTGAAATGGAGGCATCATGTGCCACTACAAGCATCCTCTCAACCTACACATGGCACACACACAAGCTTGTCCACACGCAGACACACATGAAAGAACATTCAGAATGCACATTTAAACACAAGCAAAAAAAAAATCCATTTTTTTAAATGCATTGTGCTGTACTCCATGTAAATAATTGAAAAAGAGGAACATATTGGACATTGTATGTCCCATGAATTTCAAACCATAAGTCGATGACTACAACAGCCAATACAATCACTGGATGTAAGGTTTGGATGATAGAATTGTAATCTAATATAGTTTGGAAAAGCGTACATAAAGTAATATATGTGCCTCCATAGACAACAGAGTCCCCCCCTCCCCACATCACACACACACCTGTGTTCACACATTTGGTGAATGAACCTGCTGTTTTGCATGTAAATGGAGTGTGTGGGCAGTGATGAGGAGGTGCTAGCTTCCTCTGAGCTGCACCTGGACTTACTGATCTGCATAAAGAGAGGGAGACCGAGAGAGAGAGAGAGGGGGGGGGGGTGCTAATGGGATAAAGACTGGTAATTTTGAGGTACTTAAGCAACAATTGTCATCATGAGGCAACAGGAACAACAGGTGAAACCTCATTTGGGTTTCCCTGACCCATGTCACGGTTCAGGGCTTATCCATATATATATCCATATATATATTCATCAGTTTCAATAAACCTTTCCTCTTCTTAAGTTTTGCTGTTGTTCTCATTTTGTCACAGTAGGAAAAAAAGTTAAATCCCATAAACAGCCACTCCCTTAATCCAGTAAAATCTCAATGAATAACACAAATCCATACATCTTGAGCGTGGGATTCCTTCTACATGTATTTTGTTAGTCATAAACACCAGCTCATAAAGTGTTGTGGATGAAACCACATTTCCAAAAAAAAACACTTTTCAGGATTTCATGAATAACCTAAACGTGGTCATGGGGGAATTTGGGTTTGAGTTTGACTGGATCAGAATGGCGAATAAGGCGCCATCTCTTTATAATCCTGATACAGAGATGATACCAACCTTCAAGAACCAGTATCTTTACCATGACCTTTACCCTGGGTAAAGGTTTACCTATTCAAAAAAATTATGATATCTATGAAAACCATGTGTTCTTTATTTAATACCAAGAGCTGACAAGAGTATCTTACAGGACTCATCAAGGTCAGTCTACAGTTCATCCAAAAACTTTTCAAGCTCTCGACTGAATTTCTGATGTCATTTTGGCATCTTATGCGAGTCAGTGTGGGGCATACAGTCATAACATTTGGGTCAGAGAATTCCAATAGACATAATTCACGACAGCTTTAAAAACAAGTGCTGATAATATTTAAAACAATCTCTGTCATCATATTCAGAGAAGATAAGTGCCTCTGGCTCAGCTTCAACCAATCAATGCAGTGCTATATTTGCTCGTTTCTTTCTGTTCTAATGACTTAGAGCAATATGTTTTTGGTTATACGTGTTGTTTCAGTCTCATTTTCAGTTAACTCTGTGATCACCTTGCTGTCCCGTTCCAGTGGGCTTTCACTGGCTGCACAAAGAGAGAGAGGGGCATTAGTCCACAAGAAAGCCCAGCTTTGGCTTCCTAAAGAAAGCAGAGGTTTAGCTCTTTCACTTCCACTGCATTGTTATGCTAAGGCAGGCTTGGGAATAGAAGTGAACTATTAGCATCTGAAGAAGAGCCAACATCTGAGGGAAACATGTCTTTAGGCCCTACAGAAAAGGATCCATGCTGTCTCTCCCTCTCATTCTCCCATTCTCTCACTCACTCACTCTTTCCTCACTCAACTCTCATCCCTCTCTATACGAGCCTCATTCTCTTTCTCTCACTTTCTCCTCTTGACTGTTTTGGCGGGATGAGGAGGGGGGGTTGGGGATTCCATCTGTTTGATGAAGAAAACAATGTAACTTTCACAGAAACATGTCTATACTGGCCTGCGGATTGCATTTATTGGAACTAAAGATACCACACTTTAAACTTTATTGAGTCACAATAATGTGTGTGAGTGGAGTCAAAGTTTTATTCAGCACCTTACAAAACACTGTTATCATGTTGTTGTGGAGACATACAGTAGGTGAAGCCCTCACCAGTGCAAAAATGTGTGTAAGTTGAAATTCATGAAGAACATTGCCTAGACTGACTAAAGGATGTATGAGGCTATTATACAGTACTCCTATTTATAGTAGTATGTATCATTCCTTAAAACTCATTAGCCCTCTCTGCTTGTTGTAAACAAACTGGTCACAGCACTGGCCTGTAGCGTGGCCTGACTGGAGATCCTCCTCCAGGGTGTGAGTCCAGGGGCAGCTGTGTGATGAGTCACAGCCACACACACGTACGTCATCCTGGGGAGGAATGGAGAGGCGCTCCCCTGGACGAGAACTGGGGATGGAGATAGAGCGAATCAAATCGTAGAGAGAGACACTGTAAACACAGAAGACACACGTATGTGTACACATGGACACATACAGTACAGAGACATAGCACACACTGTGCCAATACACTTGAACCGTAACTTATGGAAAATATAGAAAAGAAAAACTGCTGAGTCACACCAGTATCTACAGTGTGGGATGACAATCACATCACTATCATTAGGGTTGTCTCCAGCTGGGTATTTACACACAGGGCGGGCACGGGCAGGGTGACAACAACACTTACCTGTGGCTGTCAGGTTTCTGTGGTCTGTGGAGAGAACTGCATGAGCTGACTAAGACAGCCTCACACAGAACAGGCACATTTGGGAAAGAGGGCATGAGTAACGCCTGCACCTGCTTCACTGTCAGGGAGTTTCAACAGAGCCAGGACAGTGAGAGTGGAGGGGGAGAGAGAGAGAGAGGGGAGGGAGGGAGGGAGGGAGGGAGGAAAAAAGGAATTTCCAAGGACAGGGAAGATGTTGTGAAATAATATTGCGCATGTGGCCCGCACAGCTGCAGAGGGAGTGAATCGCTCCATGTGCAAGAGTATGAGTCACCAGAAGTTCCTCTGAACTAGGATCACACTTAAATCTATCCCCCTCTCTCTCTTTTCACCTCTCTCTCTCATTCCCTCTGTTTTCCATGGCCTTTTTCGACTTTATCACAGGTGCAAGTGGTGAAGTAAGCCAATAGATTACACACATACGTAGACTGCACACATGGATGCACACTCTTGCACACGCACACACACACACACACACACACACACACACACACACACACACACACACACACACACACACACACACACACACACACACTTCTACCATCCTAATGAACAACACAGGATGCATCCCGTTCTCTGCATCATCATGAGATCATGTAGGTTATATGACACACTGTTGAGAGCCTCTATGAAACTTCCTGCTCTCCAGCTCTCCACACAGGTGGCCCCAGTCAGAGCAATCCTCCTCGCATCGCAATGTTGGTGACGTCTCTTTCGCAACAGTCCTCATCCTCTTGGAAAATGTGATGAAATACAAAGTCAGATCAGTTGGATCAGTCACTGGAGAAAATCGAGTCTTAATCTGGGTTTTTATGTTGCATCCAACAAACCATCAAATCACTTGATAATAGTGTGTGCATTTCTGTTTCGCTTCAATACACCTTCTTGTTAATGTGTCATATGTATAGTGAAGTCCCAGTGGGTGGTTTGGGTGATACACTTCACTGGCCATGTTGTGCTGCAAAGAATACTCTTCCTCCCCCCCAAGTAGGATATAGGGTTGGAATGAAAGCGATCTGTTAAATTCTCATTGATTAGGGACACCCCTTATGTAGAGAAGGGCTTCACATCTCTATCATACCAAAAATGCTTGAGCATGCTAAACCCATAGAATTAGAATGAATTCTAATGATATGGCTTAAGCCACCCAGAGGATCACTACCACCTAGTGCCCTCTAGGGCAGCAGTGTCTTAGGGTTCCTGAAGGCCTGTCCAGTATTAGTATGTGTGGTCCAGCCCCCCCAGGAGGGGGATAGGGGGAGCTGCTGGACCAGGGCCCCTGTTTCCCTCTCCTCCTTGTCCTTCCTTTGATATTAGGAGTGCTGGAATGGAGGGGTAGCGCAGGGAGGGGCGGGGGGGGGGGGGTCTCCCTAGTTGCCAAGCGAACGCCATATGGGCAACTCACTGGTGTTACTGGGGGCCCAGGGCAGTTCCCAGAATTCACATGATAATGAAGCGGAGGGCCATTCAGCAGCGTTGGCCTAAAGCTGGGTCTAAGAGCTTTTGATAGCCCCCAGCAGCCTGTAGGCCTGCCCACCCCGGGCCCAGCCAGCTTTCCTGCAAGGCCCAAACCACCTGTTTGATTTTCCCAGGGCCCTGCGACAGAGGAGGGGAGAGGGGGGAGGAGGACAAGAGGGGCTGCGAAGGAATGTCTCCCTCTCATTCTGTCACTGAGTGTGTACTTCCCATTCACTTCCTCTTTATAATCCCTCACCCCTCCCCTCACGTGCACACATACGCACTGTTACACACACAAGCACACACACACACACACACACACACAGGCGTGTAAAACCCAGACGAGTGCACACACATGCACACACATACACACACACGCACACACACACACACACACACACACACACACACACAAACACACACACACACCCCTGCTGATTCACACACACCCTCTCTCTCCTTTTGTTAACTCTCTGAAACAATCCCAGGGAGAAGAATGAAGTTTAAAAGTAGGGCACCTTCTGCTGCGTTTAAGTTTCACACAAGCGGATTCCTGGAAGTGGGCCCTGGGTGAGAAGCAGGGCGGTGTCTTTGCTGAGCGTGCCTCATACAACGTGGGAAAGAGAGGAGCATCGTCCCGGTGCTGCCGGTGTGAGTGGGAGAGAGGGAGAGTAAGGATACGGCTGGGGTGAGAGGGGGAGATGGGTACAAAGGGGAGACGGGGAGACAGGGAATACGAGGGGAGATGGGGACATGGACATGAGGGAAACACGGAGAGGGAACGAAGCTTGGGGGGCTTGTGGGGGGTCTATGTTTATGTGAAGGGCACATTCCTGTATCGTGAGAATGCCCAGCCTACACACAGACAACACACACACAACACACAGGACAGCTGGGTCTGAGTCCCACTTTACTGTAATGGGTTAACTAATAAAAAAAGCATAATCTTTATTACAACTATATGTATAGTAAAAATGATGATAATAGATAGCAACATTTTCTAAAGGAAAAATAACAAATATTACAACATTGCTTTTTTAATGTCAGCATTAAGAAGACCCACTAAAGAAGCATTACTCAAGATTTTAAACGAGATTTGCAAGGTATGCTAAATAAACAGGATGATCTTTTCTTTCCATCCAGATTCAATGATCTGAGCAAAGTAGGACGCTTCCTGGGAGCACAGGTGTGCGTCTGATTGCATGTGTGTTTAGTGGACACCTACAGTTGCCTCCAGGAGGCGGGGCAGTGCTCTCTCCGTGGGACCTTGCTGGGGGCTAAACACCTGCACTCCACTCCAAGGCTGGGCCAGAGGAGGGCGGGGCCTCATCGTAGCGCTCTGAGGCAGCCCGCATCACACCACCAAGCTCACCTAACAATGTCTCCTGGTACTATACTTCCCTCTCTAGGGGTGTTCCTTTTAACACTCTACAAGTTATGTAGAAGAGGAAGTCTGCATAGAAAACAAAACAATAACAATGTAGGCCTATTGACTGGGACCCAAGAACACACACACACACCTGTTTCACCTTCTCTTCATTCAGCAAGGGAATAGAAATGCATGTATTGATTCCCACACTCAATCAAACCTTGGCTGTAATGTTTCCTCCAAACAGGTTTGATCAAGAAAAACAATAAACAAGAGGGGAAACTAGAGCAGCCTATGATAGGTGCCCATCTTTGCTCTTTGAGAAGACACTGAACTAAGGTGGAGCCGGCAAAGTGTCAAGGGCCTCAGGAGAGAGAAACAAAAAACTCCTAGGCCCAAATAACCTGATTATATCCACGCCACAATCAAAACAAAAGTGGCGGGCCAATCTGTTCACTGTCAATGGCGGGACTCATTTGTCAAGCCCATCTAAGAGGTTGGTTCTCAGGCGACCAGCACAATGCCCAGTGACAAACAGGAGGGCTCTCCTTTTAGCCCAGCCTGCCACCGGGAAGCCCATCTGAAGTATTAATCTTTGGGTGGAACAGCAGAGGAGAGGGCTCAGCCTGGCCCAGCCATTGTCCCCAGGCCTGGGCCCTGTGAATGGGGCTTTGTGAGCTCCCCAGCTGCCACTGTCCAGGCTCCATCTTTAGGCTTTGGCTCCCATGTCCCCTGGCTGTGCTGACTGGACGCCTCTGTGCAGCTGTGGGGATGTTTTTGTGTGTGTGTGTGTGTGTGTGTGTGTGTACTTGTGTGTGTGTGTGTGTTTGTGTGTGACAGGGAGAGAGAGGTCAGGTGACTGGCCATTTGTCACACATAAACACACACACACACACACACACACACACACACACACACACACACACACACGTGATCAAACACAGGCCCTAACACACAATTTGAAAGCAAAGCACTCAGAATATTACATATTTTAGAATGGAAGATCAGAAATAATCTTGCTGTAAGAAAGCCAGAATTCAAAAATCTGAAATGTATTATCAAATATCAATTTCATCAAGATATGGCATCAAGATCTTGCACTGTGCAATAATTAATGTCATGTTTTAGTAAGCAGAAGTGGGAGAGGAGTGCAAGTCCCACACTACACACGAGACAAGACCCAACCTTGGCCAATCCAGTGTGATGTGAGGTGTAAAGCAGAGAGCTCTGGGGAGGCAGCAGAGCAGGCTGGTGGTGGAGCTGATGGTTTTCAGCAGCACTTTGTTTGCCCTCTATCTCCCTCCCTGCTGGTGGTGACAGCTGCCCAGCAGCAGTATTCCCCGGCCCCCATACATGTCCCCTAGCTGCCCAGCTGTGAACAGCTGTTCCCCCCCTAACAGACCCACTGGAGCTGGGCCTGGGGCCTGGGCCCCTGCTGTCTGAGAGAGGGCCATAGAGACCAACACAGTCACTATACACTGATAGCAGCTAGGCCACTGGAGGAACTGCTAATGAACAGGCCTCATTAGGGAGACAGTTACAGTTTGTAAAGAGGTAAACCTATTGTTACCCCTGTGGAGGGGCAGCTGGAGGGGTCCAGCACAATGAGCCGCCATATCACATTATTATTATCAACATTACCCCAACATTCCCTCAATGTTTCCTTAAATTGCCATCTTGAATATTGTACGAAGCCAAACTGTGGCCAATGAGTGAGAAGAGAGGATAGGAGATGAGGTAAGGGAGGGTTGGAGGGGGGATGTCCAGGGACGGAAAGGACTCCAACATTATTAGATTTGCAACAAGCCGTAACACTGTCTCCCATTGTGTGTCCCTCCACCCCTGCCCTCCCCCAAACCCCTGACCGTATAACACCCCCCACCCCCCCTCCCCCCACCACCCCCTGGCTAAAGCTCTCTCTCCAGGCAATTGCCACTGGAGTGGAAAGTATTCCAGAGCACAATGCCTATGCTCTCAATGGGTGCTTTAGCATGCCACCAGTGCGCTGTCACCAGCAGATGGGGAGCTAATTAGAAGCCATTAAAGGGCTTTGATAGTGTGTGTGGGAACCAGGCGGAGGGAGCTGGGGGGGAGTTTGGATGCGGTGAATGCGCACACAAGCTGCCGCTGCTGCAGTTGAGAGCCCAAGCTGTCCCTGTGAGTGTGAGGGAGAGGGCAGCCATCCCCCAGGGCCAAGGACACAGGACCAGACACCTGTGGAGCTTCAAGGATCTCAGAGGCCTCAACAGAATACTGACTATAAGGCTGTAATACTCTCCCTGCAACCTGCCCTCCATTCTGTTTCTCACTACATTCCAGTTGAGAGGAAAATACCCATAGACTGTTTTGAGGCGCCAGCAGGCCTGAGCTGCTGATGACACATCTCTGAACAGGGGCTGTCCTGTCATCCTACAGGATGTGACTCCCCACGGGTGCTCAGTCATTAGAGGCCAGTCTCCCCAGGGAGACGCCAGGGCAGACCAGGCCGCCACCACAGGGAACAGGGAAGGACCAATCATAACAGTCATTGCACAAGCAGAAATGACCCAATCCTCCTCTGTCTCAGAGACACTACTTGTTCTGGTCCATCTTTACTTTTTCTGAGAGGTGGGAGGTTGAGAGTTGAGAGGTTTTTTAATCACTATCATCATCATTGTATGCTGCGCTAACATGACAATGTCCTAGCACACTGAGGCAGAATGTCTCAAGCTGACACACAACCACACCCCTCCCTATGAGTGCTGGCTCTCCACCACCACCTGCACACAGGTGTGATCATTATCAACCAAACAGGAAGAGCCGGACTGGGAACTGAAAACTAATCCCACAGCTGCAGCGAGATACTGTGTGTGTGTGTGTGTGTGTGTGTGTGTGTGTGTGTGTGTGTGTGTGAAATGTTGAAGCATTCTTTAGACTCATTCTGCTCATAATCAACATTGTAGCATAATAAGTAAAACAAATAAATCTAATTCAAGTTTTTACAAATTATTTCATTATTTAAATCTAATCCATCATCACTTCGAAAGTTCAGTTGTAGTACTTTCATGTATCAGGAAGTAGAATGAGAATTACCTATTGTTCCCTGGTAATAATAACAGCGGCAAAAGTGTTAAAACGTTACTGGAATGTCCTATTTCCTCTGAACAAAGTCCTGCACCAACTTTTCCCCTCACTACTTCCTGTACTCTGCTTTTGTGGATCTATCTTCTAAAGCGATAAAGAGGGCGTAATAGCCAATACACTTCCCTGCTTCAAATGGGACAAATTGTATTGAAAAAGCTAAGGGGAAAAGTTTCTGTGCTGGCACATACTGGTGAAAGCAGACTTTAGGTACAAAGTGTTCCTACTGACAGATTGCAACTGTTGCATTTCAGCTATTTGATGAAGGCAGTAATAGCCTGCATTCACATCTCTACAGATGAGATACAAAAAAGTTGCATCAGATCTTTTTGAAAAAATAAAATGTCTATTTACATTTAAGCATTAAAGCTCTATCTACAATAAATTAATGGCTGTGAAAGAGATTGGGATGTTGGGCGGGGGGGGTGGGGTGGGGATTTTGCCATTCTGTCAGTTAAAATCAGGAGCTAATATGTTTCACTTTTCTTTTCCCTCCTCTGCCTCTTCCCTCTCTCCTCTCTCTCCCCTTGCCTTGATGTGCTGTAAACAGGCTAAAAAGGGCCCAGCTGTGTGGAGTTATTGTTGGTGTCAGTAGGAAGTGCTGATAGCTTTTGCAGCTGAACAAAAGCTGGATGAGGGGAGTGGAGGGGCGCTCCAGACACTGTGGCTCCAGCCTAGATTCTCTCCCACAATCCCTGCACCGCACTCCCATTGTTCTGCCCACCCGGCCCTCCCTCCGCCCTGTCAGCTGCGACCTAGGACAGAGGGCAAAAAAAGAAAAGGAAAAAAAGAAAGTAAAAAAAAGTTTTTATGGGCTACTGCAACTAGAAACAGTTCCTAGTTAACTTTGTTAATAGCAGTTGTAATACTGCAGTTATTATTACTATGTGAGGCTTGACTTGCATAATATTGAAGCATCTGGAAATCGAACAATGAACTAACTTATTTAAAGTTTTAGGCTTAGTTTTTAGACTTATTTAAATTAAGCTACTATTTACTATTATTAATTCAATTTTGAATTAGATACCACCCAACCCCAAAACAAAGACAGAAGAATGTAATGCTATGTATTGCAAATTAGCATTTTTAAAAGATTAGGTTAAATATTTGTCAAATACTTTACAACACAAACAAATGCATGTCAGCAAATATTTTATTGAAATAATCTATTGAACACCAACTCATGCAAACAAAAACTATATCAAAAACTATATTATTGAAAAAAGCTAAATATCAAATGTGTTTATCATAGTTTCATGTAAAGGAATGTTGTGGAAGTTATCCTGCACATTTACGAAAAAATGCGGTCCAAATACATGCTTTAGCCAAAGCCCCCCTCCCTCTCTTTTTCTCTCTTTCTTTTGGGTAAAGACACTACTCAAGTAAGCTGGCGACAATGGCCGTTTGCAGGTGCGCGGGGCGGTAATCTCATCAGAGTGATTTAAGGTGATAAATGAATGATGATCTCCGAAGCCAGTTTGTTCTCAGGGTTTGCGCGCTACGCAGGTGAATGGGGGAGTGCAAGCCTGTTGTTTGAGGTCTCCATGGAGACCGCCCGCGCGGCGCCAGGCTGACAGGCGTCAAGGCTCGGATGAATGGGTGACGTCACTGCGCTGGCGCCTGCCAGTCTGCTTCGGCTTGTTTGGACAATCTGGGGGAAGATTCAGAACAGAGCAATGCAATTTCAATATGTGCACACAAGGCTGAGCACACACGGAGAACATGTGAAGGAATCCGTGAAGTTGCTCACAGGGGCTTCCTTCACGAGAGGAAAAAGAGAGTATGTGCTAAAAAGTGCAGTTTGTAGGTATAAAGAAAGCTTTGAATTTTAACACAGAGACTCAGCCTCCTGAATATCTGTGGGGAAAATGCACGATGGACAGTTATGTAGGCTATAGGTTTATTAAAATAGCTAAAATAACTAAAATAACACATCAATATTGTCGAAATCACAAAATTCCACACATTATTGTTATGAACCTGGCTATAATTCATTGTTTTCATCAGACTCGAATCGAACTCTCTCAGGGCAAGTACAGTGTAGCCATTAGGCTACGAGTAGTAATTATATTTATTGGTAAATGTTATAGGCTACCGTTGTCATCTAGGCTATATCTTTGGTTCCATATAGGCCTGTGGATGAGCGGCAAAATCTAAGGCGCTATGGTAATTATCATCAGCCATTCATTCTATTCATCCCATCCCACACACATTCACACAGCACATACCCATACATGCACCACCCATTGACTGTCCCCAGGCACTCTACACCTGCAGAGTCCCCAAGCCATGGACAGCTGGATTCCCACATATCACCCGTAAAAGACACACATTTGTTTCCATTTGTAACGCCATCCCTCAAACAGATTGTAAATCCTGATAACCAAGCACGCGCTCCCATTGGCCAGGAATACAGTTGTGGACCATCCTTCTAGAGCAAATACTACCCTGCCATTGGCTTTAAACCGCAAACAGGACGCGTTTGGGCACGCCCCGAAGTCCCGGTCTACAATAAATTCAAGGCGGTACGCTCATGTGGTTGTTGAGAACTGTCAACATTGCAGGAACTACATTTCAGAGCACAAACCCTAATTTAGGAGACACTTAGAACCGTTTAGCTCATCCCCACAGCTCTTAAGCACACTATTTTCGTTTTGCTTGGAAACTACAGTTACAGCATCAGCCAAGATGAAGGTTGTCGGATCTACCTGCGCACTGAAGAGCAAGGTCGGTGGTGAGGACATGGTTCGATGCCTGTCCGAACAGAGTCTGGGCATCACCAAGTGCAAGATCCCGCTGCTGGACGAGCAGATGACCGTCTTTCTGCAGGACATGAACAGCTGCTACAGCAAACTCAAGGAGCTCGTACCCACTCTACCCACGAACAAGAAGGCCAGTAAGGTGGAGATCCTCCAGCACGTCATTGACTACATCTGGGACCTGCAGGTCGAGTTGGACGAACCGGAGAAGAGCCGCCAACACTCGGCGAACAGCGTGCCCCGCACACCACTGACCACCCTGAACGCAGAGCTCGCCAGCATCTCTGTCGAGGTAAATATTATTTGACGTCTTGATACGTTTCTGCAAGATTAGCCCATTGTTTCCTCATATCTCATTTTAAAGTAACAACAAATTTGAATTGTCAGTAAGCGTGCGTAAAGTTGCTAAATAGTTTTCTGTAAAACTGTATTTTTGCTTCACTTGATCATCAGTGTGCTACTTATTGCAATGTCAACACTGACCTAACGTTGCACCTTTCTTTCTCTCTCCAGAATGGATGCTCGGATGACAGAATCATGTGCCGCTAGACCTCGGAACATATCACCCCATCATTCCATAGCGAGTACCACGAAGAACCAACAAGGTTACCTTATGTGACAGTCGATCACGCCAAAACCTTGAACTAAGTAGGGAAGTTACAAACTCCCATGCTAGAACATACATCCAATGGACATTCTCAAGTGAAGAGGATTTGTCACTCAAGGCCTTCGATTCATCCGAGGTCTCAAGACGAGTGTTGTCCAAATAGACTGGGCTAGCCGGGGGACCATGGCAGTTAGGCTACCAGTGCAACATGCATTGCTTGTTGCTTGTAGAGTTTCTTCAAGTTAACGTTTCTGTTATGTTTTTGTATTTTGTAAAACATGTAGAAAATTCGAAATTTTATAAAAGAAAATAATTACATTTCTCAGATTCCTGAGCGACAAACTGTATTGTATATTACAATGCCACTGTATGTGAAATATATTGTTTTTTACAATGTACCTTATTGGTGTTTTTATTAAAACAAGACAGTTATTTTTGAAAATGACTTAACGTGTTTGTGATTTGTGTGTGTGTGTGTGTGTGTGTGTGTGTGTGTGTGTGTGTGTGACAGACAAGAGAGATTTGATTTGATGATACAATACCAATATAATTATAAATCAGTACGTTCAGTTATAGTCTACTGTAAAAAATCTATTGTCATGTAGGCTTACACATAAAATAGATTAACATGGCCTTACCATCACATTCAGTTATACATAGTAGGCCTTGTTTTTTCTTTAGGGGTAGATCGTCTTTGAAATTAGTAGATAGAACTTAAATTATGTCGGATAGGATCATTTCTTGTCCCCTTTTTGTTAGTAGGCCTTGTTGTTTGTTCTTATGAAGGCCTAGGCTACACATCAGATAAGAGGAGGCAGGCACTGTTTCGGCCAAATATTTCACAATCTTACATTATAGCTTACATAAAGAACGAGGCTTTCACTAGGGGTTAACTATCAAATTAAATAACGTAACACCCAGCCACTGGTGGCCTACATAATGATTATAAGTAACTGGTAATTTGTTGCAGTAGGCCTCGTTAACATATCAAATTGCAAGGGGAAGTCCTCATTAGCCTATAGCTTAAGTTGAATCAATTGGTCTTAACGAAAATTGACATGAAGATTAGAAGAAGAAATACATGTCAAGTTTTGAAATTAGACAGTCATCTCAGATACACACATTTAGCGTAGTTTTTGTCCAATAAATAATTATATTATTTTCTTGAATAGCTGATATTCGATATAGTATATAAAACACTCCAAACTTTCAGTTCAGAATCCTGTAAATTCAGTCCTCTACATTAGTGTTTTCTCTTTCGGCAGTGCATGGGTTAAATCGGTTTGGAAAGGCAATTCGTTATAAGATTTATTCTGTCTCCCTGGTGCAATGTTTTTCCCATTTCCCTGCGGTGCGATGCGCACAGCTGCAGCCCCGGCGTTCTGAGGCACGGCCAGTGTGTGATTGTGTTTGTGTGATAGCTTTGTGCCAAGGGCAGGGGAGGGCGGCGGGGCCCAGACTGAGCGGCGCCTCGGCACACCTGGGGAAGTTCAGGTTAAATAGCTCCACATTCCTCAACACACAGCTGATTGAAACATTAACAAACAGTAATCCACGAGCCAGGCCGCAGATGGGCTGGGAACGCTGCCAAGAAAGAGACTCTAGCTCTCTTATAGATTCCCACAGTACAGTAGTTATACACGTGCTATTAATATACACTTATTCACATTTGTTTTAGGAACCAGCACAATTAATTGAGAGTATTTAAAAAGCAATTTGTGTTTTGTAATCCATGCAATGCTGTTTGGTGGATTTAATATGCCAATATCTACTTTGCGCTCATGATAACATTCCATTTTATTTTATTTTTCTATGTACATAGTTCTAGAGTGAACACATTTGACAACCAATCCCTCTTATTGCATAATTGTACTGTGGCCATATTTTGTAGTCTATATGCTACAATGGAGGGTGGGCTATATTGTATACAAAACAATACTATGGTCTACCTCTGTCTGTCATGTAATCCTAATAAATCACACACAACCACCATAACTGCCGTGGATTTAAAAGCACCATCATGTCGACCGTGTGTGCCTAAATTGTAATATTCTTCGTAATGGCTTACAATTTAGCGCTCCCGTGTGGTGAACTGCAGTCAGTGGCACATATAACAACTCATTCTGATGTTATCATAAGGAGACAAGAGCGCCACCCTCTGTTGTGCTACATGACCGGGACATTCCTTAGAACAGGGGTGCCTCTCAATAATGTAACGTGGCTCCCTCTCCTTGTGTAGGGTGGTATAGTAAATGAAGAGGTGGGTATACTTTAATTTTCCAGAAGGCAAAACTAACCAATATAGGCATAATTGTAAAAGTATGTGGGTCTATATGGTATCAATGGATACATATGGATGATGAATTTTAACCCTATGCTTTGTAGTTCAATATGGTATGATCCTCCTAATCAAGTTAGGCTTCAGAAACTACAATAGTCTATACTATTTCAGGCTTATCCATAGGCCTGTATATTGAGATTTAAGCTTTACATACAATACATGTATTACAATAAGTTGCCTGCCCCCTCCCTAATCATATCATTAGGCCTACATCTAGGCTAACCTACATTTCAGTCAGAAATAAGATTTACATTTCCATCAAACCAATGATGACATTGATATTATTCTGTCAAACACAAGATGACATTTGTTTTGGAAGGTGGTGTGAAATTTAACGTCTTGTACTCTTTAGAAATACCTAAAATAGGCTTGCTATAGTTTGAACAACGCCAAATTCGAAAGGAATGGCAGCAAGCGCAACACGAGTGTATGCATCGATCTGGTACAATTAAAATCATTGCAGAAGAATGCATGTGAAATGTGAATCTGTAGAGTAGCCTACAATGTAAACTGTCTATGTTGGCAAGTTATAGGGATGAGAAAACTCTGTATTTCCACACGACGCAGCCCGCAGCCACCGGGCAGTCTAGTCAAAGCCAATTACCATTCACGTGAACCGCATCCCGTTTGTTCAGTTCACAAATCTGCACTCATTTACTTGTGGTTCACTTGCTGTAAACAAAAATCATTATTGTGCAGGAAAAAGGGGGATATCTGTATCGGATATCCCTTTTCATATATTGCACAATTAGATACATCATTTGGTACATATTATTGATGGGTATATGCAAAATCTCTCCCAATTTAAGTGGGTATGTGGCAATACAGCGATATGGCGTTGACAACACCCCTGCTTGTGTAATTTCGTTCATCTACTCTAATCAACAAAGATAGCAGAACAATGTAAGACAACTAGGCAGATTTACATTCACTCTGCCAGGTCACTCTGCTCAGATCAGTATGGATGAAAGGAGACGCTTTAGATAACTGAGATGCACCCTAAGTGGTTGCTTTGAATAGTGGGCTTCCTCAGTAAAAGAGGCAGTAGTGTTCTTACCATTCAATGTTTTTATGTCTTCACTAAGACCATGAAAGCTGTTACATCTCTGTTGAACACTATCTGTATGTGTATCCGTGCATGTGTGTGTGTCTATAGGGGTGTCTGAATCCTTTTATTCATTATCATTGTGGACAAAAGACAACAGTTGGAGCCATGAGTGTTTAAATAGAAATTTGTATTTACATCAATATCAACATTGAGACAAAAAAACTTCTGTAATATACATCCTGTAAAATGACAGCATAATTTCTCACCTCCAAAAAATAAAAGAATGAAAAAAATCAGAAACCGATGATTTGATCCTTAGATTTTAAACTTCATTGAAATTCAAATTAGGTAATTCCTGAAGTAATCAAACAGGACACAAAATAAGGTTATTTCCTGAAAAATATAAGAGAGATTGATATGTCAGTATCACTTAAACAGTATTCATCTTCCACAGCAAAACACTCATTAACCAAATGGCTATGCTTGTAAAGGGCTTCCTCATACCTATAGGATCACAGAATTACCAGTCCCCACCCTGCTGCTACTGATACCTACCCACTGGCCCCACTACCCCCTGATGCACACAGTACAAAATCATAGTATGCATTTATAAATCCATGATATGTACCCATTTACTGTCTGCATATATAATGCATTGATAAAAATGTACACCGCCAACATCAGAAACTATACAGAGAACTGGAAAAATATCTTTGGATTTGCGCATGTTTAAAGGTAGATTTCTCAGAGAGTCAACAGCAACAGTCAAAGGCAATAAAAACACTCCACAGCAAGAGCTAGAGAAGGAACTAGAATCAGTCCCTCGTCAATAACTTAGAAACTGTTCCCATCATTATCTTAACTGTCCAGATACACACACAAACTTGCCAGAAATCTCCAGTATTTAGAGGGACTGCCCTGTTTGAATTAATTTCTGTTATCACCACCATCAAACCTTTTGATAATTTCAAAGCTCAAACCTTTAACACATCAGATACACATCAGATATAAAAGTGCCTCTAAAAAGAAATAAATGGCTGTCATCACTGAAAAGAAAGAAACAGACGATCAGGACAAACTGGAAAGGAGGAAACCCATACACCCTCATTCAACATGTCAGAAAGTTTCAAAGTCACTCCAAATCAAAATGGTATAGAACTATAAGACACAGAAACAAAGATAGAATATGACCAAGTTTTATACTCTGTGCAAAAGGTTATCTATAAAAAGCATGTACGATACATTTGTAGCATATTTACAATTCTTTTTCACATAGAGGAATTTTATGACATTAATACTGCAGTACCATTTGCTTATTATGATGTTTTTGATGATCAGTGTCAGTCTAAAGCATAGAGATAAAGATTTATTGCTTGCATCTGTGTGATATAGAAATAACCTGTGCTTATAGCTTCTGATGATTTCTTTAAAAAATGAGGTGCATCCAAAGGATATAACGAAACGAAAACCAATGCTGTGACGGCATTGAATCTCTAATAAGGCTGTAAATGACTACAAAATATTGCAACAATCCTTTTACATAGAAGCCTTCTGGTAAAGTGCAGCCATAGCTAGTTGTACCATAATCCCGTCCTGTTTATTTATATATAAAAAAAAAAAAAATCCATTCCGTCTCCCAGCATTGATGCTGAATACTGCATGACAGCTCCAAGTCAAACACACACACACATATACACACATATACACACACACACACACACACACACACACACACACACGAGAAAGCAGGACCTCTCCTTGAAGTTAAATGCCGCTCTATCCAGACAGAAGCAAGCCCACAGTGTGTAAGGGTACGGGGGTATTCATGTGTTTGTCTTTGTTCCCCGGTCTCTGTCATATTGAGTCTGTGTTTTCACTGTGGCCTGGCGAGTCTCTTCCACACAGGTGTGAGGTGAGTGGAGCGGTCCCTGGGGCTCGGTCTGTGTAGTTCCCTCTGGCCAGCCCGTCTGCTTGCTACCGAGGCTGCAGTCACACAGCTGGGGAACTGGAGTCCCTGTAGCCCTCATAGTGAGGGGCTGTCACTGCTGCCACGCATCCTCAGCAATACTTCTGCAAATGGCAAAACAATGGAGGGAGAAATGTTACCAAATCCACAACCAGAGAAAAGAAGAATTCGCTGAGGAAGACAAATGGCTATTCAAAAAAGGTAAATTCGGTGCATTTATAGAGAATAGTCATTACATGTCAAACGCTTAGCTTTGTCTGTCTTCTCTATGAAGATACATAATACAATTCATACACCCCACGCTTACCTGATCAGGTCCCATTGGCATTCGGCCCATTCCCATGGAGTTCATGCCCATCTGCCCTTGCATTTGCCCCTGCATTTGCCCCTGCATCTGTCCTGGCATTTGCCCTGGGATCTGTCCCGGTATTTGTCCATGCAACTGGTTCATCTGTCCTCCTCCAGTACCACTGCCTGCTCCAGGACCGCCCATCATCATGGGCCCAAACTGGCCCTGGTTCCCCTGCTGGGAGAACTGCTGCTGGGGGTACGAGCTGTGACACAAGGAGGGAGAGAGAGAGGTGTGTGGGTACTACAGATACATGTGAAATGTTAAGAAGTAAATGGAACATGAAATCACTGAAAACACTGCTAGTAGGAACAAGTAGATACAAATGCCATAAAGAGCTACTATATTGATAAAGTTATATTGAAAAAGTAAGTGTTTACTTAATTGGTAAGTGGTCACTGCATTGGTATATAAGGTAGAGTTTTCACTGAGGTGTAGCAAACATACCTGTTCCTTGGCATGCCGGCCTGTGGCCATCCTTTCATGTCAGCTGACTGGTACATGGGGCCACCCTGTGGGTGCTGTTGCATCATGGGATTCTGAGGCCCTGCCATGCGCCCTGGCATCATGGTGTTGGGTGGGCTGCTGCCTGTGCCTACGAACGAGGGGTCGCCCTGCTGGTTTATTCCTATAAGCACAGCCAAAGAGTCAATAGTAAATTCTGTGCATTTATTGCTGGAGTTCAATAGTTAGTTATGTCCCCTTCTAGATAGGATATTGCACTGTGAAAAGTAAATGTACACATTTTTGGTACAGATCCTTCCCTTCTATAATATGTACCCCCAGCTAGAATGGTGTGAGTGGGTAGACGGGACAGCTCACCATAGTTGCCCCCATAGTTGAAAGGCTGCTGTCCTGGCTGGTTCAAGGGGGGTCCTGCTATTGGGTTGTCCATGCCTGTGGGGGCGGTGACATTAGGTGGGGGGCTGAACCCCCCTGCTGCAGCCTGCTGCTGCTGCTGCTGTTGTTGTTGTTGTTGTTGCTGCTGCTGCTGCATTAACATCATCATCCTCTGCCTCCTCATCTGCAGGGTCATCATCTCTCTGCTGCGCTGGGCCATCATCTGAGCGTTAAGAAACCCGGGCTGTAACAAGGAGGGAAAACATTCCTTACTGAAAGATGACTGATTTGGGTTCATCTGTGTTGTATGTGAGATAGTCCGCCCCATGGACTGCTGCTTTGGAGATGGGTGGGGGTGATTACCTACCTGGCCACTCATTCCAGGCTGCATTCCAGGCTGCAATCCAGGCTGCAATCCAGGCTGCAATCCAGGCTGCAATCCAGGCTGCAATCCAGGCTGCATGCCAGGCTGCATGCCAGGCTGCATGCCAGGCCGCATGCCAGGCTGCATAGCTGGGTTACCAGCAGGAACGTTCTCCATCTTAATCCCCATACCCTGACGGGTTTGGTTCATGAACTTGATAGAGAGAAAGAAAAAATATGTTTTTATAATTTCATCTGCGCCTCTAGAAGCCTTTTCAAGTATAGAGTGTGTTCTTTCTGGATTGTATAGTATCTGCTGCAGCTCTGTGTGTTTGTTCTGATGTGCGTGCGTGTGTGTGTGTGTGTGTGTACCTGTTGTCCCTGTAGTCTCTGTTGCAGCTGGAGCCTCATGGGTTTGGTGGCGCTCATCATCCTGGGTCTCATCATGTTGGCGCGGGGGTGACCCATGCCTGGGAAGCCCCCTGGCTGGCTGATCTGGTTCATCATGGGGTTAAAGCCAGCAGGGGACTGGCCCTGCATGGGGTTGCCTCCATAGGCTGACTGCATGCCCATGGAGGGGGGACCGGGGTACCCATGGCCATACAGGGGCTTCTTGTCCATTCCCATGGAGGTGTCAGGCCCAGGGAAGGGTTCTGATGGGGGCCGCTGCCCCTGGCCCTGCACCTGCGCCTGTCCCTGTCCCTGTCCCTGCTGTGGCTGCCGTGTCTGTGGAGAGGCAGGAGTCTGTGGAGAGAGAGAGGGAAAGGTGTTAGGTTGCGTGTTGACAAAGCATCATCACAGCAGAGTTTTGATATTGTGAACACCATTAGACAGTTCCTCTCATAGTGTTTCACCATCTAAAGAGTATGTTTAGCTGCATAGGATTGCAGGTACACCTGGTGATGTGGATGTCCTCATACAGTACCTGGCCTACGAGGTCAGGAATGCCCAGAGCACGGTCAATCTCCTCAAGGGCAATGACATCAGCGTTGTTGAGCAGAGAGTCCAGCTGGTGCAGTAGCGCCTGCTCATCATTATGCCCCTCGCTAGTGGATGGGGGCAATAGCAGCTCATCCAGGGGGTTCCCAAACTGACGCCTTGGACATAGCAACAGGGAAGGGTTACACATCAATATTCTGTTTACCTGCATGAGTGTGTGTAAGAGGTGGAGGGGTATTCACCTTTTTGTGGTGTTCTGTGGTCCCTCCATTCCCATTGCACTGTCAGGCCAGGAGGGAGACTGGGGCGGAGGGCCCTGGCCACTGAAGGGACCCATATTGACCTCATTGGAACCTATAGAGACATCAATATGAATTATGAATACTTATACACGACTACACCATAAATGAACATGTGGTCATATACACACACAGCCTTACGAACCTGTAACCTGACACTTGCACACAGACAATGACAAACACACACAAACACACTACATACCCATTTCCAGTTGCAGTTGCTGCTGCAACATAGATCTGGTGTTGCCAGGCAGACTGTTGGACCTGTTGACCATGGGGCCTCCCATCATGCCAGGGCGGCCCATAGAAGGTTGCCCTGGTGCCCCAACAGGACTGCCACTGGACCTGGGCATCCCCCAGTCCCCTGCCCCTGCCATGGGGGGGCGCTGTGTTAGCCCCATCCCTCTGTTCAGACCCCCTGAGGAACACACAGTGAGAACAGTCTGGTTATGACTACAGAGCCAGACTCAGTATTACCATTACAACCATGAGCCCAAAATCAAACCAAAGAGAAGTAAGTGAGTTAATTACTTGTGGCACCGCCCCGTGGTGGACATCCCATGCCTGGGTAACCGTTGGTCATGCCTGGGCCTAGCCTGATGGGAGCCTCAACGTTCTCCTGTTTGATGAGGGTGGGACAGGGGACGTTCCTCCTGCCCGCCAGCCCTCCTCCACCACCAATGGGCTTAGAGTCCACAGACAGAGCTCTCTGGTAGGGCCCTCGCTGGGCTGGAGCCATAGGTCCTCTCTCTCTGTCTGGAACACACAGAGAGGAGAGGTCACTTACTACACAGCAAAGTAAAACACTCACGCTATATACACAAGTGTGAGGTTTGCTACATGAAAGGTTTAAAAAAGGATGTGCATCACTCTGTGTTACATGCTGTTAAACACCTTCAAAATACCCTGGACAACATTTTGACACATGGACTGATCAGTCCCTAATTTACCATGAGCTCTGCTATACCAGCGTATTCAAAGTGTGGCATTCACAGCAAGATATCCAAAGTTTACCATGCAAACTGTCTGGGCCATTCCCCTGCTTGTTTCCCACTTGATTTCCTGCTCTGGAATCTGGCTCTGGATAAAACCCGGGGCTAGAGTTCCTGTGACTTCCGAGGATGGTCTCAAGGGTCTCCAACTAGCAAGAGAAACGTGTTAGTAAAAAAACAGGGGTATATAGAGACTTCTCTGACAACCTAATGAAAAAATGTCCCTACCTCATCAGGAGGCTCAGTCTTGACCTTGCTCTCGATGGGGTTGGGTTCTGAGGTTGTGACGCCTGAGCCTGCCCCCTGGGGCCCCCCCCTCCCCTCCAGCTCCTCCAGTTTTGGCTTGACATCTGCGCCCACTTTGGTGTCATCCTTGTTGAGGAGGTAGTGGAGGAGCGCATGGGTCTTCTCCTTCTTGGGACTGTGCTGCTCCTGCTTCACTTCCACGCCTCTGGGGCCTGATCCAGGCCCGGCCTCCGGCCCCCCACCCTCCTGACCCAGGGTGGACTTCCCTGTGGCCTCGGCCGTGATGCGAGCCACCTCGTCTGGGGTGTTACCATTTTGCAACAGCTTATGGAGGATCTTGTGCTTCTCCTGCAGGGACTGGTTGGCAAGGTGCCCAGCTGCCCCTGAGGAGGACACCGCCCCCTGGCCCTGCAGACCAATCGCAGCTGTGGAGGAGGACACGCCTGTGGAGGAGGGGCTGGTGACACAGACCATGCCCTCCTTGGCGTCAGGTCCAGAGCCAGGCGGGGGGTTGGGGGGCACCAGCTCCTCTGTAGGGGAGGTGAGGAGCTGCAGGAGCTTCTTGTGGCACTTGTTGTCAGGGACTCGTCGGTTGGGCTCTGCCCCCATCGGACCCTCTCTGCTGGCCTGGCTGTCTGGCATGTCTGGGGGGCCCTCTGTGGTTGGGGTGTGTGGATGCTGCTGCTGTTCCACTCCACTGCCCAGTGAGCTGCCTGGGCTTTTGGAGTCAGTGTGGGCTGGGTGGCCTGGTTTAGAGGGACCCCCCTGACCCACCTGGCCCTGCTGGGTGGAGTTGATACTGGGGGAGCTTTCAGGCTTGTGTGGGGGTGGAGATGTAAGGGCTGAGGGGAGAGAGGTGCCCACCCCCTCACTGATGGCCTGGAGGGCATTCAGGGAGCTGCTGGAGAAACTAGTGCCCCCTCCTGAGCCCCCGGGACCACCTGTGTGACTGGAGCTCATGGGAGAGTGAATACCTGCAAGACACACACACACACACACACACACGTGAGCAATTCTTTGTGGCACTAAATACTATAAGCTACAAAGAACTAAGTGAGTACCCTGCAAGCAGTTTCTATTATGTAGGCTGATGGTAAAAGCTGAAAAAAGTGATACAATGTACTGACATTCTAGAACGCATTCTGGCAGAAATAAAAAAAAAAAGTCTCACACCTCCAGGTGAGAAGGGGCTGGCGCCCATCTTGGGATTCGCCCTCACTCTAGGGGAGCCTATGATGTTCGGCTGGGAGGCGTTCATGCCAGGGCTGCCCTGGGTGGGGCTGTTCATGTACCCTCCTCCATGGTAGCCCCCTCCATGGCCCTGCTGCTGATGCTGCTGCATGCCAGAGTGGCTCATCTGGTTCATCTGACTCATGGAATTCATCTGGTTCATGGAATTCATCTGAGAGTTCATTTGGTGCATGGGGTTCATTTGATTCATAGAATTCATCTGACTCATGTTGTTCATCTGATGCACTGGATTCATCTGATTCCCCTGATGCATCGAGTTCATCTGGTGCATTGAGTTCATTTGATTCATCTGGTTCATGGAGCTCATCCTGTTGCCTCCTCCGTAAGGGGGGCCACTTCTCTGCCCCATGTGGCCCTGCTCACCCATGCCGTAGCCCCTGTTCATGCCCGCAGAGGGGCCCATGTTCATCTGGGGGTTGGGGTTGTTGACCCCCATGCCCTGGGGCCTCATCCCAGCCACCTGGTTGGTGCGGTAGCCATTCTGCTCTCTGAGAGAAACAGAGGGACAGACATGAAACAACATAAAATCAACACTGTAACGTCCTAGTGTCTAGTGGGATACTCAAATCAAAATCAACCTACACAATTTTTACTGAATCTGTCGCTAAACCTAAGCTCTCAATGTTATCTTCAACAAACATGGTTACTCTAAGCAGGCTGATGCTGATAGTACAGCTGTGAGTGCTCCAAGAGGACAAGCCCTCACCTCTGTAACAGGTGTGTGGAGAGGAAGGTGGGCGGCTCGTTGGAGTTGTGGTTGCGGCAGATGTCGCTCCTGGTCTGGGCCGTGACCGGAGTGCCGTCTGAGAGAGAGAAGCGGTAAAGCGGCGTCTCGGCATGGCCGTGCAGGAAGGCTGGAGGAGAGAGAGAGGGAGAGTGAGAGAGTCTTTTCTCTGTAGAGTTGTTGAAAATGAGTCCTAGCTGTAAATGCTAAGTAGAAGACATCTGTGTCTCATTTGCTTTGCAAATCCTCCAAAAAGATAGTATAAGTCCTGATTTCTGTATGGACAGTAAGAGGGTTGGGCAAATGAGAACGACGTACCCTCCTGGTAGTGACATTTGTAGGACCAGGGCTGGCCCTCGCTGCGATGGAGGAACATCTGCATGCAGCGCCGTACCAGATCCTCCCAGCCTGGACGCATGGTGGTGTGGAGAGTACTCTGTTGCTCAATCTCTATCAGCTTACCTGACAACACAACAACATACACAGGGGTCACGGTAATGCAGTTGTAATAGTGTCCTCATTTGCATTTGATCAGACAGCTGGGTCTAATAGAGAGTAAGTACAAGTGTTTATTGTAGTCTCACCTGAGAGCTCATGGCGGGTGCTGAACCTCTCGGTCCTCTCCACTGCAGTGACACGGCGGGCGACACAGATCATACACGACTGCAGGTCTGAACACATAAGCAGAAGACAGTCAGTCCCTATAATCCTTACCTGGCTCAATACGAATGTTACTCTCATTTCAGTCTGATAAGCCTGTAACAAACCTATTGCGATCCATGAGAAGGGGAAAGTAAGTCAGCTTTACAGAGAGACACCCAAAGGCCCTAGTAAATAAATCAGAAGCTGTTTGAGACAGATGTTCCATCTGGCTGGCTCCTACCTTCTCCCTCCTCCATCATGGCGCGTGGCTGTGTCAGGGCGAAACACTGCATGGTCTCATAGCGCTGCCCGCCAGGACCCTCCTCAGACAGCCCGTGGTTCTGACCGTGACCGTACTTCACCAGCATACGACAGTTAAAGGTGTGGCTCTTCTGCCTCGGCGCCTCTCCACCCCACGAGCCACCGTTGGGAGCTAGCGGAGACATACAGAGGATTACTTCAACACGGTGCAATGGGGTGCATGTGACCTGCGACCCATGTTGCATTTTATCCCACTTAATACAAGTGAGCTTCATGTGTAAAGTGTAGTTAAATGTGTGTGTGTGTGGGTGTGTGTGTCTCACCGTTGGTCTTGGGCAGGTTCTTGTGCAGCACTTCCCTGTCCTCCTCATGGAGGATGTTGTACACACTGGTGTTGATGAGCTCCTCCTGTTTGTACTGCAGGTACTGAGTCACGTTGTCAGAGACAAACACGATGCTGCCCTCCCGGTTCACCACAAACAGGAACCCATCCAGGGCCTGAGACCGAGGAGTGGGACAGAGGGTTAGAAAAAGATTAATTGACATTCAAGAAATTAAGTTATGTACAATCTGTGCCTATAGCTGCAATACCCTACATTGAGTTCAATCTTGCATGTCAGCATGTTCAACAAGACAGCCAATCTAATACAAAGACGTAATCTAAATCAAATTGTGCTGCCTTTTGACCCCTGCCCTGTCCCCAGGTTGACCTGTAGCAGCAGTGGGCCCAGATGGTCCTTGTCAATGACCCCCTGCCCAGTGGATGACACGTCTGCCTTTTGGACGTCTTCATCGCTGCACGAGCTCTTCCCTGCAGAAAGGACAACCGAGAGTCATTTTACAGTACATAAGGTGGGTTCAAACATTTCAAAGCTAGTCACATACATTGAGGGATGATACACAGCGTTACACCATCATGACAGGAGGAGGAGTAAAAGAGACATCTGTTCACTCTCATAAAGCTTTTTTTTTTTTTTTTTAAATGGGTTTTGATTTCAGGCTGTACGACAAATATAGTAACTATTTCAATGATGACTTTCTATAGGCATTGTATAGCCAACTAGTCAATGAAAACCAATACTACTAATCGCCACCAGGCAGCAGCATGACCAAAGTTTGCACATTGGTTAAATTCATTTTAAAATCAAGATGTGGTTGGAGTGACACATTCTGTGAAGAATGAGAGGATTTTGGACAATTTCATGAGTGAGAGTTTGGAGAAAATGTGTTTTGGTATTTCTTATGAGTGTATGCTGACTGATACAACTATCTAACAAGATTTAGAAAGGAGAGAGGCGCAAAGACAAGCCAGAGAAGGAAAGGGAGAGTACAGGCGAGAGAGAGGGGTGTCATTGACTTCTTGTAACTATGGCAACCTGGCTGCACAATGCTGAGACCAGCAGCAACCAGCTGTGGCCTTCTGGGCAGATTCCAACCCGCTCCCTTCCCTCTACCCGTCTTCTACCCGTGAACTGTGTGTCAGCAATACCAAAGATGATGCACGTAGCCTACCAGAGGACTACATGGGCCATGAGCCATCACCACATGTATTATAATTATCCATAGCCATTTCAGATCTGCAAAAAGGTGAGTTAACAAGTAGGGAAGTACAGTAGTGATGGAAACGATTTATGGGACTGGAATGGATCCTCTGTCCTCAGAGACCCCCCAGTACTCCCACCCTCCTGTTCAGTGTCATCTGTCTCCCAGGCTGGGCCTGCCAGTGCAAACAGACAGATTAGCCTGCCTGCATGAGCCTGAGCTTGCTGCTGTCACAGCCTTGAGCCTTCACCACCACTGCTCAATTACTGGTGTTCATTTCCCCCCAAACACTAACAAACAACCAGGGAGACAGGCCATGAACTGAACACAGCTTCATGATGACTCACCATTGATTCAAGCCTCCTCCTAACCATGTGCTGAGAAAGTATCACACCTGACAGACATGCCTTTTTCATTAGGCTGATATTAATAAAACAAAGTGTTATGGAAGCTTGTACCTTGCTCTTTGATTTGCCTAATCTGCCGTACGGTCTCCTTGAGGATGGCACACTTGTCTGGCTTCACGTTGAAGCTGTCGATGTTGCCAAGGTTGGCAGAGATGAGCTCAGCCAGCTCCTCGATGTACTTACTCTCCTGCTCCCTCCTGCGCTTGTCACACCTGCAGGGTACCAGGGAGGGGTTACAGGGGGGATACGGTCAGATATGTCACCATGACAAATACAAGATGCTGACATCACAAAACTTCATATACCAAAATATACATTGAAAAATAGGACACATCTAGTCTGGAAAGAGACTTGACAGACAGACACCTACACAGAGCTCCCAAACCTCATCTCCCCCACACCAAACACTGACTCACCCCAGGCCTGGTGTGTCACAGGTGGACAGTTTGCGTTTCCGATCGGAGCACAGCGGCTCCAACAAGTTCTCCCCCACTCCACTCATCCTCAGCGCATATCAGCACCTGGGATACAGACACAGTTAGTACACATTAGGAGGGGTTGGAAACAGCCTGAGAATGAGATCCATATCTACTGCTCTACATTGTAGGCTAGCCTACTCTGACTTACTAGTGTAGAGCTTTAGTGTACATTAGTGTGGAGAGATTTATCCTTCTGAGGGTGCTTCATTCCAGACGTTTAACTCATTCTACAATATTGCCCCACACTAAAGATGGCCTTAAGATCAGGGGATTTAAGGAGCCACCTACAAATGATTTTCAACATCAACGATGTTAACATGATAACATCCTTATTTAAGATGGAGGCAATGTATCCTGTAAGGATATCCTGTAAGTCTCCTTTCATCTTGTTTGATAGGAGGAGAGGGTGGGTGGTGGTGGGGGGGGGGGTCTCATCTGTTCCAGTGTGAGGAGAGACTGATGATGATGTAGTGATTTAGTGCCTCGGGGGAAATGGGTCATCCCACGTTCAGCCTGCTGCTGCTGGCTGCTGCCTATCCCTCCTCCTGCAGAGCAGCACAGCACACTGGATATGCTTCTAGAACATTCACAGGCACAGGCATGTATTGGCACAGGGACCGGGAGTAGGAGTGAGACGAATGCTAACTACAGTCCCAGGTACATCTCTGCCAACCAGCCAGCCTGGCGACTCAGAAGGAACACTGCTCATTGCTGTTGCCATCCAAGTCCCTCCACTAGACACTGTTAAATTATCTTCTCTGGTTTTTCTCCACTTCACTCCTCCTCTACCCGACATCCTCTAGTGTATCCGCTGTCCCTCCTTCATATACACTCCATCCATACCTCCCTCTCTCCCTCCATGTGTGCAGTGGTGCTAGGAGTGGGGACCCTGCCCTTGTTTTCCTGTTCTGGCCTTGCCCTGTGTCTGACCCCCTCAGGGTTCACACCAGAGGAAACCACTGCAGGCTGTCTCCAAGGTCACTGCTTTTTCCCTTTTCCGCCCCACAAAAAAAAACTAAAAAACATCAGAGTGCATTGTTCCAACACAGACGCACGCATACACACACCCACACAAGGTTGGGCGCGCACTCTCACACTCACACACACACTCTCTCTCTCTCTTTCTCACAATCTCACCCCACGGTATGAGCTCATCATTCCTGAGCGGAAAACTGCAGAACGGATGGGAGCCGTTACGCAACCCCAGCCCCTAAATTGCAGGCATGGACGTGTATACTAGAGCCCTAACTCCCAGACACACACACACACACACACACACACTCCTAGTCATAAATCTACACTGCCTGCTCCCTGCCCCTCTCCTTTTCACCACTCCTCTCCAAATATGTCTGTCCCTCTACAACTCAGTCTCCCTTTTTCTCCCTCCCTCCTTTCTTTTTTTGTCTGTGCGCTCACCTCTGCAGCAGTGGAGAATGATGACATCAAACCTCATTCAGCTTCACATCCTGCAACAGAGACAAACACACCAGCTGCTGAGTGCTGCTTGAAGGCAATGATAGAGGAGACAGACAATCATAACTGGGTAATATAATCATGAAGAATCACTTCTGAGCTCTATGAATAATGAGGAAGAGGGTGGGTATTGGAGGCTAGGCTATGACAGGGAAATGTTTTATTTCCTTGTATAAATGTTCTCTTTGTAGAGAGTCTGCCAATCAGTGTGAGGTAGTGAACCATTTTAGGGTGAGCGTTTCCCCGTATGTTGACAACCATATTGACAAGGCATCAATCAAACTGTGCATATGTGCAAGTACACAACCATTTATTTGTTGTTCAATTCAATGTCCTCTACTTTTTTTCAGTGAGGTTTGCTTTACTTTACTTTGAAACCTTGCTGTGAGTATCCCAAAGAGACCAATACTCTGGAGAGAAAACAAACAATAAAGGCTCTACTCTTTTCATTTGAGAGAGGCGGCGGCATTTGAAAAGCAGCCCACCACAGATGAGTCACGACAGGCCTGGTGTTATGCAAATGCCCCTGAATCAGCCACTTCTGACAATGTGAAACTTGCCCAGAGATAGTGGAGGAGCTTGTTGTTTGCACCATCAGGTACAGAGCAGTATATAAAGTGACAGGAACAGAAAGTCATTAGTGATATAAGGTGTCCTCCACAGTTGGCTGAAGCAAACAGGCTCAGATTGAGATCGATCATCAAGGTGAAGCTAGTGAGGGGTGCGTGTGTGTTGCTTCTAGAACACTTCTCTACTGTACTCACCTTTGCCTGATTGCATCCACTCCTTGTTGAAGCTCCATTCAGAGTCTACAGCCTCCAATGTCTCAGCAGAACGTCCTTAAATTAAGGAGAAAAGAGATGTTCACACACTGTATCAAACCTTCATCAATCATACATCATATAGGCCATCATCATCAGTGAGAGGCATTCTAACCACATCAACATATTGGGAAATGGATTATACCCAAACAAACAGTCTGAAAGGATTGTATTTAATATCAGAGATTGTTGTGGCAACATAATACCAAGAAGTGCATACTGCATCAGATGCCCAAGAACATATAAACGTGCTTTGGTATAATCCATTCCCCATTTCTCATCGTGAGAAATGCTCACTGAGACAGCCATGGCAAGGAAGTATCCCATTGGCTGACTAGTGCAGGTTGGAATGGAAACTACACTCTTTCACTTGCTGTGCTACTTTTTAGTAGAACTTCATGGGAAAATTGTGTCTAAAAAGAAACAGGAAGCCACAAAAGATAGCATCCTGTTTGTGTCCTCTCACTGTCCCCTGCGTCATGACTTCCTCTTCCTGGAAATGTGGCCAGTGCTGGCCACCCATCCACCATATTTACATCTTCTGTTTATCTGCGCTTTTCCCGCTCCATCTGCCCCCCTCTCAGTGCTGTTGGCTGTCAGAATCACTAGTAGTTCATAGGCCAAAACAAGCGCTCCCAACCGTTACATGACCCCCAATGGGGAGACAGGTTTTGAAGACATCTCAAAGGAATCACTCTACCACACCACTTGATGGACCAATTTCTTTCTAAGATACATCGGGTCAGAACTCACTGACATTCAGACATATATATTTGTACCCTTGGTCCCTTGAAAAAGCACCTTGCAACCTGTGACATCTTAACTTCCACATCACCCCCCCCACTCCATTGCAGAGTAGGCTATACCTGCATTATTCATAGGTCCGCTTTCTGCCTCCACACACACACCAACAACGCTTACTTTCTCTAATGAAAGTGTGTGCTCGACCTTAGTAGAAATGCACCATGTGTGTGCCTACTGCCTATGGGATCTCCCTTCACACAGATCACTGATCAGACCCAACAGGCCTCACACTACACTGCAACCGAGCTAAGGGTAGAACTGAATAATTCAACAGAGGGGGAGAGAGAGAGGATGACTAAGAATGAGTGTGTGCTGCTTCAAGCCAACCACAGTGCCAAGACTTTCCAACTCCACTTTTAGACAAACATAACTGCAGGTGGGCAGACGACTGAGCAAAAATAACCTGGATATACAGTTGACAGAAGTTTAGAGCCGTGCCGCCAGTGTGTCGATGTCGCGGCGGCTCGCGATGACACCAGTGAGTCTTTTTTTTCAGGTCATTCACCTCGTCAAAACAACCACCAGGAGGCATAGTTTAACATGATGGATATGTTTGAACACCTCACATTTGGAAAAGGGCTGTTGAGATGAGTTATTCGAACACCTCACATTAACTCATTGTGAAACAATGTTTCTCAGTCAATTTCCGTTGATTGATTCATGAAAGCTCTCATTTCAATCACAAATGTTCACGTGCAATGATGAGAATAAAACAATCTATCTTTTCACTGTTTTACTCCCCGCACAGTATCAGTTATTTGAACACCTCACATTCCGAAAAGGACAAATTATTGTCTGATCGGAGAAATTCGAAACCTCCATCCTGTGCATATGACCAATGAACTTTTTGAATAAACTCACTTAACTCGACTATTTATATGACTGTTAGTATAGCCCTAATATACTTTTAATTCCAAATTCCAAGTATTAACACGTACTGTATTAGACCGGCCCAATCTGCTCAAATACATTTCAATAGAATTAGTGGGGGGGGGGGGTGAATGGAATATGTATAACAGTCATCCAATATGCTGTAATAGAAATAACGCCATGCTCATAACAAAAATAATCGTCTTCCCTAATCTTGAACGGCACCCCCCAAATAGGCAATGGCTTTATGATAAAAATGTGCGCACAAAACAAGATTACATTATTGTATCTGCTACATAGCCTACTGGTGATAGTTGTTCTCAGCTGCATCAAACAGATCTGTGTCAATACAACAGAGATCCGAGCGAAACAAATCTCACTGTTGGCGCATTTCTGTTTACAGACTAAGTTACGGCTGATGTAATGTTGATGGGGGAAGGTCATCTTTTCCATTACAATGAATGTGAGAGAACGCCATGCTCATTGCCTGCGCAACATATTTCGGAGAAAATACATGGCTGCAGTCGGATGAACCCTGTAGCCTATATTGATGATGTGTAAATCGCATATGTATTCATTTGCGTTGAGAGCCTCAGGTATTCAGTAGTCAATGCCATTCCAAAAGGCTGTTTGTATTTGCAGCAATATGGAATTAGCGAAACCAAGGCGAATACATGCATGCTATCGTAAAATGTCCATTCCAGTCGACTGTACAGGAAAAAAAGACACGCCTCTGCTGTGGAAGACATTAAAGAGAAACGTGACCAAATTAGTTGTCAATAATGGTTGTCATTTTTTAGGAAAACGGCCTCTCAATAGTGTCCTATTAGTCACCAAATATATCCGACTCTGCCTCTCTCGCCAGAGAGGAAAACCCAACATACTGTACTTACGCATGAAAATTCCTAACTTCATTCTGTTACATTATTAAAGCACAACTAGCGATTATTCATGTTAGGCTGCACTAAAACATTTCCCCGTTTCTCTGCTGTGAGAGAATGTGTGATCTGCAATTCATGAGCTGCTATAAGAAACTTGATTTTGCCAATCTACATGTATCTAATAAGGCAAAGCATTCTCTTTTCAAACAGGCTTCACAGCTCTTCTCACCACCTTGTGGTGGCTTTCGGCAGCACTTCACACCACGTATACAGTATGCGGTGCGCCGGCGGCTTTGAAGTGCAGCGACGGTGTGTAGGGATTAAACCCCTGCCAACTGTACAAGACCGACAAGAGGCACTGGTACGCACACATGCACACGCGCACACACACACTTCGTAGAGAAGCCTGGGGGCTGGGGCAGTAGACTTCAAGATTCACACTTTTCCAAAAAAAAAAAAAAAGAAGAAAAAAAAAAGGATCAGAGGAGAAAGGGGAAAAATGAAGGGAGATGACTGGGGTTAAGACCAAGAGTATGATTAACACAGAGGGGGGGTAGAAGAAGAGACGCAAAAAGGCGAAGTGAAGGAAGGAGAGGGAATAAGATGGGGGAGGAGGTAAAGGAGCATATGGGGAGAGAGGAATAAAAGAAGAGGAGGAGGAATAATGAGAGGAGGGGTAGGAGGAGGTGTATGTTGGGCAGAGCTCCAGAGCTGCAGTGTCACTCAGTCAGGACCAGAATAGCGAGGACATTCCAGCAGAGCCTGAAATAAAGCCTGTAATCTGAGCTCTGTGAGACGCAGGCCAAATAACAAACATGTCCCACCCAAAACAATCACACACACGGGAAAGAGTACACTAAAATATCAAAAGCATCTTTAAAGTAGTAGCGACATTTGGGGCCAATATCTGTTCACAAGCCAAGAAAGACCACCCCCTAACCCCCCCCCCCCCCCTCCCCCTCCACACACACACACACACAGTAATAAAGAAACAAAAAGGCGTCTACTGGAGTTTGGGACATCAAGTGCAGAAGGAAACAAGAGGACAGAATTACTTCCTGTTTTTCTTCAAAGAACACCCCACCTCCCCCCCAGCACACTTAAAGCTATTTGCCAGTTTACAATAGAGGCCCAGACAAATGTAGCCTCAACACCCTCCCACATCATATTCTATAAGCTGAGGCCACATTTTGTGTGTTAAGCTGTAATTATACCTAATAGCTATTGTTAATGTAAAAACACACATGATTCTCGTGAAAATGTGAGTGATTGAGACAGAGGGCAGCCCCTGGGACAGAGAAAGACGATGCACAATGGGTTGAAGTGCAGGGGAACAGACATATGCCTGGCATGTGTGTACATGTGCAGACTTCTAAAAAGTTAAGGAGTAAAAAGTCTAAGAAAGCCTCCATTATCCATTCTGAAGCATACTGGCAGCTCCGAATTCCAGCCAAGCCCTGACTCAAGGAAAGCATGGGGGGGAAGAGAGGAAAGAAAAAAAAACAGGGGAAAAACACTAACTCTCTCTTCTCGCTGTCTGCACTTCAGGGAAGGACAGTCTGGAGTAGAATTGGATCTAGCTGCACTCACCAGTGTGCATCCTACTAAGAATCGCATGCTGGCTCTCTAAATATACTAGTTTTGGTTCAGAAACTAGCCTCACGGAATTGCTGTCAGCTACCCTTGCCTTTCCTATTCCCACTCCCAACATTCTCTCAGTGAAATGGAAGGGGGAGATAGTACAGAAAAAAAAAAAAAAATAGTAAAAGCTAGAGAAAAATAAATCACGCATTTAATTCCTCTCACAGAGATCCAACAAACTTTCTTTTCTATGCGTGTGCACTGCCAGAGCCTCCCCTAGACAGCAGGAGTAAAGGTTTACAGTGGAGTTTTAACACAGCCTTCAGTCTCATGGAAAAACATCTCACATTAGGATAAAACACAGCGTTCAAAGCCATGATACTGACGCAGGGAGTGAGAGAATAGAGGAGAGAGAAAAGAGGGGGACTTGGCAGAGACTGAAAGGAGGGAGTAGAGACTGTAGTAGACAGGAGGTTAACAACCTCACCTGTACACCTTAATTTATTGCTTACAGATAATTGTAACCAGGGGCTTGAACAGGGAGGTACATTGCAACATCACAGGACATTCAGATAGAAATGTACTGAGCAGAACAATTCAAGCAGAATCATGTCAGCTCTGTTTAGTATATTTCTATCTGCAACAATTCACAGAACATTCATCCTGACTTAAAGAAACAAAACGCAGGTTGAAAAGTGGGAGTGTGTGTGTGTGTCTTCTAAAAAGGTATAAGTGTGCACACACACACACGCAGGTATTTCAAAGCAGAAAAGGAGCAAACATTCAAAGCACAGCTTGAGAGCATTCCCCTCCTTTTTCCCAGATTCACAGTGGCACCACACACACATAGCTAACATACATGCATCTTCTCACGCTTTAATTTTTCCCTCACACAAAACTGCAGAGTGGAGGAAAAGGAGGAGAAATAACTGGAGATGAAGACAAAGAAATGACAGATTCAGCTGTGCGTGTGTGTGTGGTACAGAGAGAGAAGTCCTGCAGGAATATCTAGCCAGCTATGCCATCCATCATTAACACACAGACAAAGAGCACAGAGAAGAGACAGGACCCACGTGCGCACACACACACACACACACACACACACACACACAACAACCAGTCAAACTATTCACACAAACAAATAGGTAGTAATGTCATAAACCACATAACATTAACTTCCTTTTCAGTTCTGTTATTAGCACCCCCCCCCCCAGCCAAGAGAAAACCAAGGCAGTGGCTGTATAAGTGTGTGTGAACACACAGGGCTAATATTATGGAAATTAGTTAATTAATCAATGGCCAGAGAGCCTTTTATCTTGCAGCCCAGACAGCCAAGCCTGGTCTGCCTCCCTTCTACCAATTCAGATACATCAGCATTTTCACACTCTATTGAAGAGGATATGGAAAACACGGTGCACATCATCTACCTTGTGAAAAAGAGAAAACCTAAAGCACAGCAGTTTCATTTCTGAGTTAAGAAATTCTAACAATGAAAACAACATTTTCTATTGAGAGAAATGTTTCTAGTATGTATACCACCCGCATCAATCAACAGCTGTGTAGTTAACTGTGCCACTTGGGTCAAAAGCTGAGATTCATTTCAGACCTTAGCACGGCTCTGCCGATTTCCCTCTCAGTCTCCCTCCCATCCTCCCTCCCTCCTTCCATTTCTCCCTCCTTCCCCTCCCCCTCCTCCCTCTCATGGATCCATGGAGTAAACACAGGAAGAGAGCGGGCTCTGTTCCACGCCAGAGCTGGGCGTTCCTGCGTAGCTCCTGTGGGGTCAAAAGTTTAGCGTGGTTTTAATTTCACCTTTCCTCAGCCAATCGCAGCGCCACACTGCAGCAGCTGAACTATGACCCCTGCAAAGAATTCCACTCAAAAGAAGGTCTGACGCCAGTTTCCCCACTATACCACCGCCCCCCCCCTCCCTTTTTTTTCCTACTACCCCTTTTCTTTTTTCAACCAGCCAATCTCATTTGTTTGAGAACTTACAGGGAAAAGAGAATACTCCTGACTATACAGAGGAACTCAAACATGGTCTACACACATTATTGGTTTAGAAGAATAGAATACCTTTTGTCTTCTTCAGAGAATCCAATAGCAGCTCTATGCTCTAATGAGCACAACACTGAATTCCTCCCAAAAAACAGCAGCACATGAACTTGATTAAACATATGAAATTAGGGCAATCTATTTTCACCATAACATCTCCACTGGGGGAGGTAGATTTCAACACATAGATTCAAGTGAACGATCAAACCTCTTAAAATAAAAATAGACAATTATGAAAAGCTACATTTCTTCTTGAGATTCAAAGAGGATCTTCTCAAGCTGTCAAATAAATCATCTTTACAGTATTTGCAAGTTAATTCTTAACATTGAAATCTACATTTCAGATTTTCTACATTTCGTATGACCATTGCATTAGATCACCCATGAAGAAAAGCTCAATAGTGACAAAACAATGATACTTTATTTTTGAAGAAGATCCCAATTCACTAACCAGAATGTCCAACACTAGTGGACTCCCCCCTCTCTCCTTCACCCTGGACCCCCCTGTAGGTCCGGCTTTGCACCCACCACACCACATGCTGTTCAGATTCAGGTTAACACTATTAAAAGCGTGTTTAAATGACTTATGAGGACAGGGTGGATACAAGGGGTCACAAGGACTAACCATTGAAAAGGAGGGAGGGAGGGGGTGTTCTGCTAGGCAGGAGAACACTTAAGAAATCCTCTCACAATCAAAGCTCTACTCATTGGGCACAGTGTACACAGACCTGCAGCGCAGCGGTGCTCTCTAACAATCCTAGTGTGGTTGTGTTTTTGTCTCAGTGGCTCACTCTGCTCCATCTGCTGGGTGATTAAATGACATTAGTCATTTTGACGTTTTTAAGCTGATATAACATCCTGGTGATGCACAATGTTATTGCACAATGATTCAAGTACAACATTTTTCATTTAGGTCAAAGTATGTGTATTTTGGGGGACATATTCTATTTTCTTAGCTCCTCCTAAAACGATCGCCCACGTGCCGTGACGTATGACATTTCATACAGCTACAGAGCTCTGAAGTGTGACGAGGCTAGCCTGTTTGTATAGTTAGCGCCCAGAGTCAAATATAACCCTCCGAAACCCTTTCACCGGCTTCTTTGTGACTAAGTCAGACAACCTTTCAACACATTTTATAGATCTGGCGATACTTTCCCAAATAGCTCAGAGTACGACTAGACTTCCTCTGTGGCTCAGTTGCATAGCGCTAACAACGCTTAGGTTGGGGGTTAGATTCCCGCTGGGACCATATATACTGAAAAATGCATGCACTCACTGCAATGTAAGTCTCTTTGGATAAGAGCGTCAGCTAAATGGCATATTATATTATTATTATATTACTTCACCACTTGGTGTATCTGTTCTTTGATTATTTTTTTCAAGAAAAGCCAGGAAGCAAAATGGCTGGCGTGGGCATTTAAGCCTTAGAGCTTATCAAGGCCCTCACAGAACCAAACAGCATGAGCTGCTCCAGGGAACTGATGAGCCTATTCCAAGGTAGATTCAAACACAGTATTCAGTTCAGTCAAGGGAAGGGGAAAGCATGTACAACAACCGCCCACATTTCTGACAACCAGAAGCAAGATCCTGACAGTCAACTGACACTCATACTAGTAAGGAAATTGGGAAAGCTTAGCAAACTGAGGCTGAAAAATCAACAACCATGATGCAGAGTGCTCTCTAGCACAGACCTACTCACAATCTGGAGTATACACCTCCTCACCTGCAACTCTGTGTGAGCCTATTCACCTCAGGAGAACCAACAGGTGAGTTTTGCAAAGAGACCCCAAGCTCTCACCACCCATTTGACAAGATAGAGGATAAAGGCCATTTGCTTTTGCTTGCATTTTAAATGGAAGCTTTACCTTTGACCTGGGTTGAAGTCAGTAGGTGTCTCTACAAGAGTCTACATGTTGCCGATGTTTGATTGGATAATAGGCATAAGGGTTTAGCCTCCCAGTGCTGGGTTCCTCTTGGTCAATGTAAAGTAAAGAATGACCTTGCAGCACTTCATGAGCCCTGGAAATAGGCAACTGACATTTCCAACATGGAAACTTGTTGTACAAAGTTGATACCCAAGTTTCCTACTCAGAGTATCAGAATCAACCAATAGGAGGATTGCATGAATGGCACATTATTACTCTGTCATGGCGTTTCCACCTAGACTTCATCTATTTACCCAACATCACCTCCATATTAGCTTTAAACCAATAACAAGGATGGAAGCAGGGAGGAGGAGGACCTAAGTGTTTCTAAACGTGCTTACCGCATGGAACACTTCCTGAATTATCATGCCCATGTCACTTAGCCTGCAGCCAGACAGAATAATTTGTTCCACTGTCAATAATAGCCTGTAGATTATTTAGAAGCACAAAGAAAAATTAGCAAAGTGGAAAGCAGTGCATTGTCTGTCAATAGTAGTGTCAGAGGCATTCTGGAGAGTCACCCATCAATGTCCTCAATGTTCCGTAAGGACTTGTTGACCAACCAACACAAAAAAAACGATCCAAGGACCAAGAAATTGGAACGGCAAAAGGACTAGTACAATATATTAATTATATCCAAAACACCCTTTTGACTGCAGGGCCATTTCAAAGCTTGGTTAGTAGAATCCATGCACAATCATGCTACCATCATTATGCAAGTGAGGTGCTGAACAAAATGGGCTTGCTACTGTGTTTCACTCTTAGATTGGGTGTCTCCTTAGGAAAATATCACAAACAAGGGTGACATCAACGTCACTGAAGAATGGGCAGAAGTGAAAGAGAAGACATTTTTTCCATATACACGCCCCCCCCCTCCCACACACACTTGATTTTTATTTCAACCACAACCCACAACTCTATTCAAGTAAGGCGACTCAGTTATAGAAAAAAATAAGATTACAATAAATTAAGAGTTCTGTACTGGTGTTGACACACTGTAGTAAATCTGAGGTCTGCTCGCTGATCGACCCAGAATAGCTGGGGCCTCTCACTTAGGGGTGGAATTCTGTGTCACTCAAGACTTAACTCTCCTCCGAGCTGTGGAGGCAGGGCAAATGTGGGGGAGGAAGGGGGTGGGGGCGAAGGGGGAGGGAGGGCAGAATGAAAGCAAGGTGGCTCTGTGGCAGTTGAGAAGTTCATCCAGAACTGACACACTCTCGCTCTCTCTCTCTGTCTGTGTCTGTCCTCGCTCCGTGACTGACTGAGAAAGCATCTGGTAACATTTATCTCACAAACCAAACCTTTTTTTCCTTCTTCTTTCTTTTTTTCACTCCCAACTTTATAAAACCCTAACCCTAACCAAAACACAAACACGGTATTGCTAACATTTTACAATGGTAAGAAAAACGGGGTAGGGAGCTAACCTCCCATTGGCTTGTTCAGGTGAACCCGTTTTACGAGCATTCTTCAGCCGAGGGAGAGAAAGTAAAAGAGGGAGGAAAACAGAGCTGTGCACCCCCCTTCTCTAATAAGCCATTCCCTCCTTCATCCAACCAGCAGTGACTACAGAGAACTAACTGTTCCAAAGCCTTGCTGGCTATAAATTGGAATTGGGTGCAATGATTGCTTCAGGCTGCCCGTTTGGCTTTCATAAGTGTGCATGGCTCACATATGGCTGCATTACCCCTGCATTTGGGTATTACCTCAGAGTTGAAGAAGAGGGGAATGAGAGAATGAAAGAAGTGACTCCAAGCAGAGCCAGACTGCAAACAGCATGAACTGACTGAGAACCAGCTATATCACTTCCTATGGAGAAAAAAAAAATATCTCTCTCGCTCTCTCTCTCTCATCCTTGTTGAATCAACCAACTAACCGGTTGTTGTGGCCATTTCTGAAGCTGTGGGGTTTTGACTCCACTCAGGTGTGTCACGTGCATGCTGACAAGCACATACACAGTTTACTGTCACTGTATGAATGACTGAGATTGGTGTGTCGTCAAAGAAACATGCTTTACACAACTTGCTCTAAAAAAATGTCATAGGCCTATTTCAGTGGTATTGACCATGAATAATATATTCTTATTTCCATAGGATCACTGCTAATGCTAATATTTGTGAGAGAGTCAGTATTTTGATTTGTTAGACCACATCCTTTAGGCTCATGAATAACATGCCTAACTATAAATCTAATTACAAATTATGTTAAAATGATGTTGTAATCAAGACAAACAATATGAAGAGCATACCTATAGTACATGGTAAGAAGGAACCATTTACTTTATTCAAATCCGGCCCCCACTACCTCTCCTCTTATCCCACAAAAAGGTACAAAGGCCAAGGAATCACATTTCAATTAGGGAAACAATCAGGCTTTCCTTTCAGCTCAGTGTGTCATCAAGAGGCTTCCAATAGCAACTGCTCTCTTCTCCCCCACTATTAATCTTGCATTACACACACACACACACTTTCCCTTCATTTACTTGTCTCATGACCACCAAAAGCCACTCTTTACGAAACCTATTATCTCACATGGTCTCTCTTGTACTCACACACACACACACCTCTGACGACACACTAAAAGAATGCCATCTATTCAAACATCAATGGAGAAAAAAATGCAGCTGACAGAGACAGAGTGTCTCAGTTATCAAAAAGTGCCTCTCTGCCACACAAAGGGTGATGAGGCATCCATTTATTTTTCTCACTTACTCTTTCAACTGGTAAAAAAAGTAAATACATTTCCCAGAAACTGAAGAGTAACTCAACAATAGAACTGGGCATTCTAAAATGGCAAACCCTAAAGTGTTACTGCTGGCAATGCCACTGATGGGCAACAGAAACAAACACACACAAACACAATATCAGTATGCAATCAATACGCCATGGCAATCAATTGATTGGTTCATCTGCTACAGAGATTTGCCAGCACATATAGGTGTCCCCACTCCCATGAGAAAAAGTGATAAGTTAATGAGTTATTGAGAACATAGTGGCAAACAGACAAAGACAGAAAGCCATGCATCCAAGTCACTTCTTCACCCCATCTGCAGTCAAAGAATCCTCCCAAAGATTGATTCATTGTTAACACAGCCTGACACCCTGTGTGAGGGAGAAAGAAAGGAAAAGATAAAGGAAGAGAGAAAGGGGGGCTCCATTTGCCAAGAATAGCAGAAGTTCATTGGGTAGTTTCCCACAGTGGTCACTATTCCTCCTGCTCCACATACACTACACACACCAGCTAGATAACTCAACAACCAACACCCAGGCCATAAACAAAGTCACCCAAAACTGTTTCCCTATCCCTAATCCTAACTGAGACGTCAGGTATTGGTAGTGTCGGAGGAGCGAGATTTTCTTATTAGACTGCCAGCTCTACAACATATGATTGAATGATTAGGATCAACTGAAGGTAACTCCTCATCACAAAGGGTATTATTTCACCCAAAAATTCAACAATAAACACAGCCATCTACCTACAACATTCAGCAAAGAGATTCAGCAAAGAGATTTTGTGTGAGTATCAGCAAGGATGCATGTGACTAACATGTTCTGCCCCCAGGCAAAGACAGACTGCACACCTAGACCTGAACCATTAAATTCAAGTGACGTGACTCACCTCTCCATTGTCTGCAGAAACACATGAGCAATCTCTCGAAGAATGCACCCTTACTGTCTCAGAAACTGAATGCGTAGCATTCAGACAAGTAGTTCGCTGTCTTTTTCAAACCAGGGTTCTGTGAGCACTGTAAACTCTCACTGACATATCATGCAGTACATTTTCTCACTTTCTCTGTCTCAGCGGGTGCGCGCACACACACACGTTACACACCAATAATTTCAAACCCGTGAACTTGAATGTGGTGTCATTACTCTTTACTGACTTGTAGCGTGAGGGTTGTAAGGGTCGTGGCCTGACGTGCGCGTATCCAACCCTCCCCTTTCCGTTGCACGGCGTAGTAGTGGGTCATTATCCACCGTTACAATCACAGATAGCTACTTAACCTACCACGGGTGAGCTATAAATTACAGCAAATGTGTGAATTCTCTCAATTTAGCTCGACCTACTAGGCAATAGGCTCGCTGTCTTGTCTAACACAATTTTGGTTGTAATTCAATGGCTAAGTGTGTTGACGATATCGCGATTGACAATGTTGCCAAATTCCGGGCGGAAACTCCTGTATCACAACAAAGCTACAAGGTAGCCGAGTAGTTCACACACTATTCAATTACTGGAAAGAATTCCTGGAATTAAAGCTCTACGGAGGCTACAGTCATAATGTAACATACGGTGCAAATAGCAGGACGGCTCCGGGTTAGGGGCATCAACATTTGATTTTTTCCGCTTAGAATGAAATAGAAATTCAGGCAACTTAAGACGCATTATTTGATCCAGGAAAGTTCATAGAAATAGTTACAATGCATCATACAATACTCAATACAAATGAGCTCGAGGAGTTCACTCATGAGCGAGATGGAATCGCTTCCGAATGTAGCCTGCCTAACCATTATCACTCGGATAAACTTTGGAACAAAGATGAGCATATGAACAACCTTCCATAACGTCCACACGAATTGCAGAATGAATCAACCAAAATGTATCACGGGCTTGCATCATCATAGAGAGACACACAGCACAGAAATCCCATAATAAACGAACAGGCACGGATCTACAAGGTGGGTTGTTACGGGTGAAACCACTGCCTGTGAAACGATACGGTACATCGGATCAGTAACTGGAGAAATTGCCACATGTTTAAATCCCCATCTGCGTTATCCACAAATCATTCAAATCACTTTTAAAGAAAAGCTTAGGCTACTATTAGAAAACTCACCCGCTCCAATACATTCATTGAGTACACCAGTTTCTTTTTGTTGCCCCTATTAACTCTCCGCCATCTTCAGCACGGTGTTTGTTTAAATGGGAAATACTCCCAAAGCGCAAGAAGCCAGCTTGTAACAGAGCGATAGGCCTTCTGGGTAGAGTAGTTGTCTTCCCTCTCCATCGTCATGCAGTTACATTAAACGTTCTACAAATGGACTACACGTACACGAATACCTGTAGATGAGATGGACAGCAGTAACGATATTATTAGGGGGAAATACATCTAAATGTATTTATTTTTAGCTCACCAAAGTAGCTCTATGAATATAACTTTGGATGTGTCCATAGTAGCCAGAATTATTTTCTTAGTAAGCAATTGTCCTCAGACCACACATCCTAATTGATTTATTTTATATCTGTCAATAAATGAGGAGTTTGGAACAACCAGTGCCCTTATGACATAGACTGTTTACCACTCTTGAATGAGACAGAATGTTCAACGTATCACACAATATTGAGAACATGCCTTATATTATGATTAGAACAGGAGAAATAGCGTCAATACAAAAGTGTCAATATCTAGCTATGTTGCAACATGGGATTCATGCAATCATGCATGCGTTGTATCTTTGATATGGGTTCACATTTCATTTTTAGGCTTACTGATGTGTTTCATGCAATTGCATTACAAAAGCCATGGGAAGATATTTATTCCAAATAAGATTCTCAAAAGGACACATTTTACAGGATTTAAATTTAGGAGTTATATGGTGCAAGATAAATAGGCATAGTCATGACGCAAAATGTATGTGTTCCCAGTCATGCATGCATTACTCCAATCCCTTACAATTGCACACAGACATCTCAACTATGTGTTTGTACACAACATTCAGACAGCCAGTCTGTTGCAATTATGTGGGGGATAAAACACATGCATGTTATCTACTAACACAAGAGTTGTCCAATATATAAATACACCACATGGAGTAATGGTCCGAGCACAATTTGGAGCAGAAATTAAGAAGGCCTATGCTCTGATTAGCCAATGGTACTATAGGACTATATAGGAAGCCACAACTAACCTCTGGAGAAGAGCCACGGAAGATAGCGCAGAATCTGTCTCCATGGTGATCTCTTAGGCACACCAGTGTAGAATTTCAACTTTTGGGGAGGGAGTCAGGGCTAAAGATGGAGGGAGGGCAGGGGGGAATGAGGGAGAGGGGGAAGGGGGAATGGTAGAGGAGAGAAGCAGTGTGACACTTGGTAATTAGCTCCCTTACTTGCTGTTTCCTGCCTGGGCATATTATACCACAATCAGCCTAGAATCCAAAAAAGTTGATAGTATTGGAAAAATACCACACCTGAGTCACAGGGGTGTGTGTGTGTGTGTGTGTGTGGTGTGTGTGTGTGGGGGGGGACAGCCTCTTTTGAAGAGTTTCTGTCAAAGGAGTGTTGTTGAAAAAAGCAGTGAAGTTCATTGTCTCTGTAGTGTCCCTTTCAAGCACAGAGATATTCCAACTCTTCTCCAGATAGTCTAAAACTAAACTCTAAACCTTTTGTGCAATAATGTCATGCATTATTGATGATTCAGGTCATAAACTCATAATTAATTGTTATTGGTTACTAGAGACAGACAGAGTTGAATGACTGAGAAACAGCTCAATCAGCAGAGAACATTCACGGTTGACCCTTTCCATTATTATGCTTGTTGAATCAACTTATAATGCTTGGTAAACAATCTTAAGCTGACATGATGTCTTCCTAAAAGAGATCGTAACAGCTATAAAGCCAACACTGCTATCATGCATTCAACTGTTTGCCCGGTTTGTGTGCTTGTGTGTGTGAGAGAGTGAGCCTCAATTACATTCCACAGAGACCTAAGGGGGCCCATGGCCCTCTGTTTGTGCCCCTTCCCCCACCACACACCGCAAACTGACCTCCCCCTCTGTCAGTGTGAGTGTGAGACACTTTATCCCAACCCCCTTCTCACTCTGCTTCTCCTGTTTGAAAGGACAGGAGATAACAGTTTGAAAGGACAGGAGATAGCCCCCTAATCATTCATGTATTTGCAGATTGCTTTACCTGCAAACAACCAATTGTGTGTCCCTCTGGTCCTCACCCCTCCCCTTCCCCCACATAATCTCAGTTGCACTCAGATTCAAGGGGCTTTGCAATCATCTAATCAGACAGAAACAAATTACATGGGCACAAATATGAATATGATTTAACAACATTGAAGCTGGTCTCACACATGAAAAAGGCAGGGAGTGTTTAAATTTCAAGAAGACAGAGGATGTCAACACCTGGGTTTGTCCATGAGTTTACTAACGAATAAGAAATGGAGAGAGAGAGAAAGAGAAAGAGAGAGAGGGGGGGGGGGATTTAGGAAGAGATATTTAGGCATTTTATAGTTTGCTCTGGTAGGGCAAGTCAGTGATAAAGATGCCAGACTCCACAAGGAAGCTAGTGATCGAGGTTCAGCATTTCCTGGTTTATGATTCTTGCATGTATCTAAACACAATAACAGAGCATTCACCTGATGTTTACTGTCCACTTTTCTCTCTTTATCATGCTCTCATTTTACACATTTCTTATCAGACTTCTGTGCTAATACAGTGTTTTTTATTTTTTTATTTTGAAATTGCCCAGAAATGTAACTGGTAGACCATGTAAAATAGTTATAGTTTATTACCTTTTTTTTATTTCACTCACATGAAACAATGAATTTCCAAAGAGAAAATGATAAACTTGATCTATTGGAATATCACTGCAGAGAAGATGAAGTCAACCTTTGATTTGAGATCATCCTTAGATACTCAACATTAGCTCATCTTCACATCATGGATGAGGTCTGTCTGTTAATCAATGATTGAAAGGAATGCTTAGATTGTGTTTTGGATTATGCCATGTTTAATATTTTATATAAAGCAAATCACACCCTTTATGTTGACAGACCATGATCATCATCTATTGATCCAATAGGGGTGAGGTGTTGATGGGAGATACATATGATAACATACAGTGTTACTGATAAAAGGTTGTGAAAGGTTGAGTTATGGTCTCCATGAAGAAAGAATACTTGTATCACACACTTCAATGAGAAATGAGGAGCATTGGATGTTTGTATGTAACACAGGGAAGCTTTTCCTAACCATTATGTGAATGTTGTGATTTATTAATGCAGCAGAATGGGTGACGGGGGCTCTGTCAAGATATCTGATGAGTAAACAATGTGAGTGAAGCTGAGGGACGCCATCTAGTGGAACACTGGCTAAATTACCTTTGGCGGGAAAGCAGGTATGGAGGCAGATGCAACACGGGGAGGTAATGTAGGCCTAATCAAACCCATTTTTGCCAAATGTTGGTCAGTTACAGCATGTAGCCAAGCTTAGTCTAACGTTAGTGATACTATTCTTAATATGTGAACATTAATAGACTACTCACAGCACACTTGTAATTAATTACCCTGGAGCCCTGCAACTGACTAAATTAACTAGTCAGGTGAGAAAGCCAGTTTTTCTACCATTCTTGCCGCAAGCTGTATCGACGATTACAGTCTTTCGAGTAGTCAGAACCCCCTCGCTGAAAAGGAAAGAATGAACAGGAAATAGGTAGCATTTATGACCCTGGACTGCATTTCATAAGCAGTTGCACAGTTGGCACGGGGAACTTTGGAACCAACCATGGTATGGTCTGTATAGTTTGCTCCACAAGAGGTCACCATTCTCCTTCATATTAGAGCACCATCAACCAAAAAGCGACTCGCATCATTCAGCTGTTCACATTCTGTACTTGCAAATGTATGTCCTTATATGTCTTGCACCACTTATTTAGTCTCTGTCTTAGGCCTGTTTTTGTGTGACTTTATTAACTGGCATGGCAAACTAGTCAACTCAAGGTTCTGTTTACAAAAAAATTGACAAATCACATGACAGTAACATGTCCTTGCAGCTGAGTATTTTTTTGGTCTTTGTACTCTTATATAATATGTTGATCTTTCTTGCGCTTTCCATGAGGTTATTTATTTCAGTTGCTGGTGGAGGATGCCTTGGCCTCGCTTATTATTTCTCATTCTGTTTGCTCTCTCAATGTGTATGTTTACCAGTTTTTTTTCCAATGCTGATGGTTTAACTTAAGGGTGGGACCTATGAGACAAAGGCCTTTTCTCAAACATGAGGGCCTTAGGCCTGCCCTGTCCTGTATTCACACATCTGTTGCTTTTGTTTCAGAAATACAACCACATATTCCTCATAATATGGAAGAGTTGAGAATCCATGACAGCTGTGTGCAGTGTTCTTGGTAGTTAAATGCTGTGAAATGGTTCATTTTGTGATTTAGGCCTTGTTTCTCCCTCTGTGTCCACAGCGCTTCTCCTGCCTGCCTGTGCGGAACAAAAGATTAGCAGCCAGGAAATGCCCCAGCCAATCAGCTGCAGCCTTACATCCTACCAGTGAGAGCGGGCCACTCACGGCTTGGCTTCTATCAGAGCAACCGATCGGCCAGCCTGAAGAGCCGTGGCTGTGCTCTGAGCAGGGTGAGGGCTGAGAGGGCTGTCCTCCATGTTTTAATAAGCATTGACATAACACACTGAGTTTGTTAGCCATGCATCCACAGAGGTAAGCTTGATTTTCATTCTTTCACTTTGATAAGCTACCAGCTACTGTGTATGATCTGTGCCTCAGGAATACAGGTTTGTCTTAGACGGGGGGGGGGGGCGGGGGGGGCCTGCCAGTCCCCACAGCACAGGAGTGGAGCTCTCCTGGCAGGAGAGCAAAGTACAGCACAGCAAAGCAGGCTGCCTCTGCTCTGCTGACTGGGTGCCTCTTTGCTCACATATGGGGGTCAGCTTGACTTCATACCTCTGTGCAATATACTATGGCAAGAGCAATACCTCTTTCCATTTTATCTGTAGTAAGGGATAGGACTGACTAGTGTCACTGGAGTTTTAGTGGATGGAAAGGGTTTATGTCTGACTGTCACAGGCCTGGGCTCTCAAAATGGAAGGCCTGGGAAGGGGAGATAGATAAATAGGTACTTTATTGATCCCCGACGGGAAATTAAGGCATTACAGCAGCTCACATCACAAACAACAACAACAAAATAAAGTGACAATAGAATAATAGAATAAAAATAGAATAATTTGAGAGGGCTGCAGCAGGGAGAGAGAGAACATTCAAGAGGGGAATTCCCCAGTGGAATTAGCAGATGGTGAAATGACAGTGCAGCAAGAATAATTTAGGCCTCAGACTGGCATTGGAGTAGGGCACTGCTTTTAATCCTAAATTTTTTAAGCAGAAAATAAATCTATACTGTGGTCCATAAAGAGAGCAACGATGAAAAATTAAAATGGATGTCTTACATCAAGATGTATTTTCTACTCTCTGTAAATACTTGATTGCTTTTCAAATTCTCTTCAGTGTGAACCTTTTAATTTGCATGCTGAACAGGTTTTGTGTGTGTTAGCATTAACCAACATAAGTCAACTTATTTTTTTTACTGCCTGGAATTCACTCAGAATGTAGGCCTATGTAGGACTATGTCCGGGAGCTTAGTGTCTAAGGGGAAAATAGGCCCATTGGCCTACTTCAGTCTACAGCTTTTTCTTTGCTGTGGAATGGCAGCCATTTTAAAAATGCTTCCCCTTTCTGCACCTCGGCTCTGGTCTCTCTGGGTGCTTTTATGTGAAGCCTGACAAAAGGAAGTAAGGCTTTTCTCAGAGAGAGACCATAGGACAGAAAGAACATCTTCTATCCATAAATGATACACAGACTGGATTCCAGTAGTAAGGCTACTCTCCTAAATAGGTACAACTGAATAGCTTTATATTGAATCCTATGATTTGTTGTCCAAAGCAGTTGATTAATCAACAGCACTTAATTGTTGCCTGAATGTAACACTCATCGTGATATACAGTATGTCCTACTTTTGTTTGACGGTAAGCGACTAGGAAATAGTCTGCTCATTTCCTTTATCTACCAGGGGTGAGAAGGCAAATTAAATGGTGCTCGGCAAGAGTTCAGCTTTCTGCATTGATTGAGGAGTAGAACATTTCACCCAGTGCCTTTTTGTGAATGGTGTTGGTTATGCCCCTAATCTCTTCATTCCACTGGCATGAGGATTGGTGCTGGTGTGTATCCTATTGGTGGGGTATAACATGAAATCCATTTCACGCTGGCCCTCATTTTAAATTATTCACCACACCCGTGCAGTCTGACCTTTCAAACGACCTTCTTGTAGCTCACATTGGTTCTCCATGTTAAACCAAGCTTCATTGTTGTTGCCTTTTGATGGCTGCTTTAGTATTTATTCAACTGTTTAATGTTTGACCATATATTATCCCACTGAGATAAACATCGCTTTTACAAATACAGGTCTAGGTGGAAGTGGCAACACTGCAGAATGATCAGTTGTAGTAGAAACTCTGGTGGTTGCAAAATGTTTTTGTTTTTTTAAACCGTCTACATCAAACAGGTCCAAACCATTATTGATTTTAGTCTAAATGGTAATGTCAGTTGGAAAGCATTGGAAAAGGGGTGTTGGCAGCATGATCTGTAAACCACAGCCGTCCATTTTGATTGGGAGGCCTGTGTGACATTTTCAGCCCTGTCTTTGTGCTCTGTGTTAAGGCCCTTCCTGCATTCCTGTGAGCCGCTCTACTGGTAAGCTGTGTGTGCTCTCTACAGCAGCTCGGCTCGAGCCATGTGTGTGTGTGTGTGTGTGCATGTGTGTGTTTGTGTGTGTGTGTGAAGTGTGCACAGCAGGCAGGGAGGGAATGTCTTCAAAATGGACGCCACACACACTGCCTCAGAGCCGTGGAGGGAGAGGGAGGGAATCTGATCCGCTCCCTCTCAGCCTGTGTAACTGCATCCCCCATGTTGGAAAGAATGCACACAGCCAGTGTGGTCTATATGGGCTTTGAGGGAGTGAGGGACTTAGTTCCAGGGGTTTTCGTGATAGTGAGGAGAAATCCTCTCTGCATTGCAGCAGTGTGTCTGAGGAGAGAGGGGAGAACAGAGCCTGTGTGGCACACCAAGCCCAGCGCCCAATCAGGCACCTCCGTGTGGCGCTCAAACCAATCGGCAGCCCACAGCTGAGGTTAAAGATTGACAATCGCAGAGAGAGAAGCAGGGAGAGCAGGCCCGTCTGGAAAATTCTGCACCCATCTTTGTCATCATCCCCCATCGGCCTAACTAATTGAAAAAAAGAGACTTAGAAAAAAAGGCTGAAGAATCTGTATTCTGTGCGTAAAGAGAAAAAAAGGTATGCTGTCAATTTCCTACATTGAAGCATGGGTGTTATGTCAGGTGAGGGGGCGTGGGAAGGATTGTATCAATATATGAATAACATGTATTTTCTGTGATGTTTTAACTAAAGGGAGGTTTTTGGCCGATGGGGGTGGCATAGATTTTAGTGTGTTTCACTGGTATTCTCTCTGTGCTTTTCTGGCCTGGGGAAGAGGGGGATGATGTTGCTGAGGTAGACTGTCTCTGTCTGCCTATGCTGCTGACAGGCTAGATCAGAGGTGGAGGCCAGTAAAGCCAGTGCCATGTCCTCTATCTATCCTCTATCCTCTGTCTCTGCAGATGTGCTGCTCTCTGGGCTGTCATTTTCTTTCCCAGTGATGGAGAGAGAGAGGGGGAGGGAGAGAGAGATGCTGGAACAGGCTGAATTTGCTGCTCTAGCAGGGAGCAGCTATCTTTGTATCCAACGCGCCGGCATTCTAATTATGCTTTCTCTTCAGGCTCTAAATAAAAAGCTGGTGAAATGGAAGCCATCTGATCAGTGAGACGGTTACATTTGCTGTGGCGTGACAGGAAATGGCTAGAAGAATGGGATTGACACACAGAATAATGGGATCGATACATTGGAAATAAAAGAGCTTCATGTTGAGCTAATGCAGAGTAAAAAAACTGTTTGACAATGTTCTTTCTTTTTTATTTAAGGAAGCGTGCCTGTTAATGATGGGTGCGTTTGTGCAAGAGCTCGAGGAAAGGAATCTTTGACCTGCTTCTCTCTGAGGGATATGAAATGTATGAGTGAATGTGGTTCGTGTTGTGGAGTAAAGGGGGTTTTTGAGACTAAGCGAAGTTGAATTACAAAGGTGAAGGAGTGGTTGGCTGAATTTCTCCATAGGTTGTTAGTATACAGACATTAGCCTCCCCCTGGATTCAGCTCTGAGTCAACCTGTCTTTCTGTTGATGCCTCGATAGGTCATGGGGCCCATGGGGAGGTGGGCTAAGCATTCATGATTGAGAGGCAAACTCTGCTCCTTTGCTGACACAGTGAAAAGATAAAGAGGTCTCTTGTTGGGTTATAGCAATTCTAGTCCTGACGAAGTCCATGTTGTTTGATTGTAACTTTTGTTTTTTTTAGAAAACACGTGCAAGGCTACATAACAAATGGATATCTTCTTATCATAGAATGTGCAGCCTATCTCAAACATCAACTTGTGGTTATGTGTGCGCACCCAAAGATAGATTTCAGTCCTAAAATATGTGACGCACAGCTTCACCAAAGCACACCTAATCTTTGGGATATTGTTCTTTAGACACACTGACAAGTGCTTTGTGACCTTTGACCTAATCGTTCTTTACCAGTTGACCCTCTGGAGCTCTTAACATGAGCACAACGGTTTACAACACATTGCTGTGTAGGAGTCAGCCTAAGCTCTTTCCATTTTTCACAATAAGAGAGGGGAACTTGCTGGCCATAGCCTCTAGATTTATAATACCGCTGTTCCCAAGTGAACAGCGAGTATCTGTGTCCAGTCAGGACTGGTATAGTCAGAGGCTGCCTGCGGGCCGATTGGACCCTGGCTCTGAGAATAAGCCCATTGTGGTGAGACTTGGAAAGTGAGTCTTGGTGCAGAGTGACTCAGTGTCAAAGCGGACCTTGACACTCCAAAAGGATTGTCCCTCCTCTGAAAATAAAACTAGAGGAGTGCGGTTCATTCACTCCAACAGATTTGTAAGGCTGTAGATGTGTGTTTTGAATTTTAGTAATTTATCAGACGCTCTTAATCGGAGCAATTTATCACTGTGTCTACAGTAAGTGATGATGCGGAAGCTAACAAAGTGCCGTGATGAACGTACTGTGGGTAAAGCAATGACTGGTTGAAATGTAGTGACTGTGGAATGCATTGGATGAAATGATCCATAGCAGGAAGCTGTAGAGCTACTGTAGGTGGTTTTACAGTGAACAGGGCTCTGACAGTTTCTCTTTCTCCCTGCGTCAGTGTGGCTGAAGAGGAGGGGAAGACTGATTCAGATGCAGTAGAGGGGATGGAGATCTCTACGCGATCCAAAGGTGAGAAAAATACTGTGCATGGTTGTTTAAAGAAAGCTGAGCGATTCTGTTCTTCTGCTTGTGGGAGTATGTGGCAGAGGTGATTCACCAATAGTGAATGTGTGGGTGTGTGTGTGTGTGTGTGTGTGTGTGTGTGTGTGTGTGTGTGTGTTTGTGTGTGTGTATGTGTGTATCTGCATGTATGTCTGGTTGAGAGCTGAGCTAATGAAAGAACAAGATGGAGGTTAACGTGCTGCTTCTGTTCACATCGCAGCCTGCCAGGCTTTATCACTATGGTTACTGCCTCTACCTACTGTATGAAATATTGGATGAAACAATGAACATCTACTGTTCCATATTCATCATATTGAATTGGATCCTCCTTTTTGGAATTGATAAACTTGCCATCATGGGCTTGTTTGACCTTTGACCCCTCGCTGTAGTTTCAGACCCTGGGTCCGCAGAGAGGGTGGCCCAGAAACGTAAGGTGCCCAGCCCCCCCCACTCGTCCAACGGTCACTCCCCTGCTGAGACCTCCCCTAGTCCTGTCAAAAAGAAGAAGAAACCAGGAGCAGTTGGCAGCAGCAAAGACCAGGTGCAGCCTCCACCTCCTGCTCCTCTCCAACCATACTGTTGGACTATTGGAGTCTGTTAGATAACTGCTTGAGTGAATTATTGTATAAACCTAGGTGTTTTTTGTTGGGCTACAGTCCTTTTTCCATATCATGTGACTATTTTGGCAGAAATATTTTTGCATTTTTTTCAAGCAAATTACTTGTCTTTAACTGCAATTTTAAGGTGTCGTCCATTTCAACTGCATGCAAACCTTACTAATTCTACCTACTATACTGCTAAAAACAAGTGATTAATGTGCCCAGTATATGCTCTCGTCCACAGCCGTATATTTATTATCTGATTAACTCACACTGAGCCTATTGAGGATGAGCACTGTTATCAGCTTTGTAAATTATTAGTAATTACAGTAACAACCTGGGCTTGTAAGACAGCCTTGTGTCAAGGCTTGGGTCAATGCTAAATAGTAATGGATGGGTACCAAAATACAGACTGCTGATCAGATCCAATGACTAAGTGATACTGAGGGCTAATTTCTGAAACTGATTAATTTCATGTTTTGGTTTTTGATAACAATGATCAATGTAATCTACAGTGACTGTTTCCTTCAGATCAATCAATCTGAAATGCCTCATGACACTTATCAGGGTTAAAAGCAGTCAGCCACTTTACTTTTGTTGATTCTGTGCATGTCTGCTGTGCATGTCCTATAATCACATGTCTGATTTTGAACCCCCATACCTTCTGTTTCTCTCGCCTGCATTTCAGTCAGAACTAAGACATGGCCCCTTTTACTATGTGAAGCAGCCAGCACTCACCACAGACCCTGTTGATGTTGTACCGCAGGATGGCAGGAATGACTTCTACTGTTGGCTGTGCCACCGTGAGGGCCAGGTGCTCTGCTGTGAGCTCTGCCCCAGGGTGTACCACGCCAAGTGCCTCAAACTGCCAGCTGAGCCTGAGGGCGACTGGTTCTGTCCAGAATGTGAGGTACTCGTTTGTGTGTGTGGACCCCATCCTCAGAGGAACACAACTCTTTTATCCTAGAAAAGACCACAATAGATGTTGCCGTTGGGATGTCAACACCCCTTTATTAAAGTAAAAACAAACACAGAGAAATGAAAAAAGATTAGTCTTAAGAAACCCATCTGATATTGGGAATATAAGATGATAAAAAGCTGATATTAGGAATATCACATGAAATGGCAATTTACTTTTGAAGCTAACTTGCTCTCTTACTCCTGGTCTCTTTCAGAAAATAACAGTTGCAGAGTGCATAGAGACTCAGAGTAAAGCAATGACGATGCTAACGATAGACCAGCTGTCTTACCTGCTAAAGTTTGCCCTCCAGAAGATGAAACAACCAGGTGTAAGTGCACTGACTCACCACCTCTGCCTGACTGATGAGTCTTGGAATGGAGACCTACTGTATCAAATATGGGGAAAATCAACTGCAAATAGAGCACACAGTGTCTAGGCTTTTATGTGCTATCATTTTCAGCTTTCACCCATTTTTTTCAGGCTTTTTTTTACTGTTGTTTTCACTAATAGTTTTGATATTACATACCAGTATTGAACAATGTTATGAGGTGAGTGATCACTCACGCAAACACAATGGAATGGTCTTGTGCTTGTTTTAATGCTAGGCTCTGGTATTATATTAAGACAGCATACAGTAATGCTTTTCATGCTTTGCGTTCTCCATAATTGATGTCTATTGCCCCTGCCCCAATACATTGTGAACTGCACCCTACCAAAGTATTGACTATACTCATGACGAAAGATTGGGAGTATGAAGTATCTTTTGGTGTAATGGCTCAGCCAGACTCATAGGTAAAGGAATTTAACAATACTAATCCACCCCCAGTCATGTTTTTAGCCAGTTTTCTACAATGGCAACAGAGACAAGAAACCAGTTAACAAAGGGTGCAGTTTGTAAGGCGGTGGTGTGGTGAGGATCCAGTTGCCCCTCTTACTCTCTTTTCAGGACCAACCTCGCTCGTCATCTCACTCCCCCCATGCAGCCGCCACGCAGAGAAAGGCTTTTAATTGGGTAATCAATCCAGCACATTAAAAAAATGACCCCCATCATATTTTCTTCCCCCGTTCTTTTCCTCCTCTTTAACCTGTTTGAAGTGGGTTTTTTGTTCGTCTGTTTGAGTTCTTAGTTGATGTTGTCTGTCCTGGGGTGGTAGAGTGTTTGTATGTTGTGGTGGTGGAGGTTATGCAGTGAGGGCTGTATTTGGAACATGACTGTTTTATTCACTGTGTATATGTCTCTTTTGTCTACCCTCTTGAACAGACGGAGCCTTTTCAGAAACCTGTATCCCTTGAACAGCATCCAGACTATGCAGAGTATATATTTCACGCTATGGACCTCTGTACGTTAGAGAAGGTTAGAGTTATTCACTTGCTTCTGTCTATGAAGGTTTAAAACTATGATTCCTAACCCTTACACCAATTTTGCTCACTGACTTATTTCCATTCAGAATATCAAAAAGAAAATGTATGGCTGCACGGAAGCCTTCCTGGCAGATGTGAAATGGATTTTACACAACTGCATAATTTACAATGGAGGTTAGTGTCCATGAGATTTCTCCTTGTAATCATGTTAAATTGGCATGAGATTTTTCCTGTTAATCATTGAATTGTTAGCTATGATCACAAATTTGATCACTAATTGTGATCATGTTTTTTCAGGGAATCACAAGCTCACAGCCACAGCGAAGGTCATAGTGAAAATCTGTGAACATGAGGTGAGTATTAGCGTGGGGGGTCAAAGATTATGCAATGCCTATACAATTAGGGACACATATCTACTATGATACTTCTCTTGCAGATGAATGAGATTGAGGTCTGCCCCGAGTGCTACCTATCAGCTTGCCAAAAGAGAGACAACTGGTTCTGTGAGCCATGTGTAAGCTCAGTTAGTTCAAGTTTCTAATAACGTTTCTGCCCAAAGCTTTTTATTGCCATTCCAATTCCTACCTCAGTATTGTAACTAGTCTTCATATTTGCTGTGTTCAGAGTAATCCTCACCCTCTGGTGTGGGCAAAGCTGAAGGGCTTTCCATTCTGGCCAGCCAAGGCACTGCGGGACAAAGATGGACAGGTGGATGCTCGCTTCTTTGGGCAACACGACAGGTAATGCTCTTTTGAACCTGACATATTTGCACTCTGCAGTATTTTGAACTGAATATCTCGCTGTTTCTATTAAGCTGTTTAGTTGAACTATTAACAAGATGCTCTTAATCTTAATCTTCTAGGGCGTGGGTCCCCTTAAACAACTGCTACCTCATGTCCAAAGAGATCCCCTTCTCTGTGAAGAAGACCAAGAGCATCTTCAACAGTGCCATGCAGGAGATGGAGGTCTATGTAGAGAACATGAGGAGGAAGTTTGGTGTGTTTAACTACGCCCCCTTCAGAACACCCTACACCCCTGACAATCTGTTCCAGATGCTCCTGGACCCTGCCAACCCCTCTTCCGGCTCCATCCGCCCTGAAAAGCAGGAGAAGATCAAGTTCAGCTTCGACATGACTGCATCTCCCAAGATACCCTTGGCCAGGAGCATGATGCCAGGGGGAGGGATGGGAGGGAGTGTGAGTCGACGGATCTCCCTGACGGACATGCCCCGCTCTCCCATGAGTACCAACTCCTCTGCCCACACTGGCTCTGACGGGGAGCAGGAGACGGCAGACAAAAGCCAGGCCAGAGCACCAGCCAGCCACTACAGCGCTGGGGAGGAGTCCATGGACTGCACAGGTACTGTCTACACACACTGCCTCTCTGACTGGAGAGGATAGCCCTGAGGAAATACTGTATGTAGTATAACAGTGACCTAGACTCTGAAAAAAGTGTGTCTCAAGCAACATGTGTTTGATACCATTCCTGATTATATTCCATGCATTACATTGAGCCCATCCTCCGATTTCTACCTCCACTAGCCTCCCCTGCTGGAATGGATACATGGAATGGAATGAGGAATGGTATCAAATACACATGTTTGATACCATTGCTCATTCCATTCCATACTTTACATTGAACCTGTCTTCCGATTTCTACCTCCACCAAAAAAAATGTATGGTGGCAAGGGCTTTGATAACAATGTGACTGAACTCTCCCACAGCATCACCTGCTTCCTCTCGACCAGGTCCTGCAGGCAGTGCCATGGACAGCCCTAAACCATTCCACTCTCAGGGCCCCCCCCCGCCTATCGTCCCCAAGCAGGAAAAAGCAGCAGCCACTGGGAGCATCCTTAACCTCAACTTGGGTGAGCTCTCACACACACCTGCTATCACATCATAGCCCTCATCAAAGCTCACCAAGTCCACATAAACCCACAAAAAATATAGCCTATCCAGACAACAAATAGAGGCAGTCTTATTTAGCCATTTATTGATTTAAACCTGCAAATAACTTTGTTTGTACTCCCTGCTGATGACCCATCAGATCGAAGCAAAGCAGAGATGGACCTGAAGGAGCTGAGTGAGACTGTACAGCAGCAGCAACAGCAGGGGGCACCACCTGTCCTCACCTCGCCCAAGAGACAGATCAGGAGCCGCTTCCAGCTCAACCTGGACAAGACCATTGAGAGCTGCAAAGCCCAACTAGGTGCATAACCCCTACGGTGCAGTTACAAAAGAACCTCATGACGATAGGTTAGACTAAAAGTGAGGCAGGATAGACCAACTAACTGACGTCAAGATGGGTCTGCTTAGTTTCCACTTAGGCCATTTTATTTTCAATTTACAGTTTATTTTGCAATTAACAGTTCTTACGCCTTTTGTGTTGTAGATTACTTCCTCTTGGGCTTAAAGTATAAACATGATTGGTATTCTTCATCCCACTTTCACATCTGCTGTATACCACAGGTATAGAGGAGATCTCTGAGGATGTGTATAAGGGTGTGGAGCACAGCGACTCAGAAGATTCTGACAAGTCAGACTCCAGCGACAGTGAGTACGCCAGCGACGAGGAGCAGAAGCCTAAATCGGGCCAGGACACAGAGGCTGGTGACAAGGAAGCGAAAGACCCCTCCAAGAGAGGGCCCAAAGACCAACCATGCCCAAGCCAGGACAAGGAGGGCAAAACGGAGGGGCCTACAGCCTCTATGGGCGATGTGGGGGCACCAGTGACCCTCTCAGAACCCTTGTCCAAGGAGAAGCAGGGTGTAGGCTCAGATAAAGAACCCACAGAGAAAGCCAAAACAGCACCACCATCCTCGGCCCCCAAGGAAAAAACCCAGGTGAAGGAGCAGGTCAGGCAGCCACCTCCAGTGGAGGACTCTGACTCTGAAAGGGAGTTGGTGATTGATTTGGGGGAAGACCAGGGAGGCAGAGAGAGGAAGAGGAGCAGGAAAGAACCCATCTCAGCTAAAGACCCTCCAGCCAGCAAGACAGAAAGTGAGTTATCCTGTCCTCTCCCAGTCTAATGTTTCTGTTTTCAGTACTCCACAATAGATTATTTGTTTATCAAAATCAGTGTGTTTCATTGTCCATTTTGTTACATTATTATTATATGTTCCAACCCACCATCCTATTCAGATGATAAGAAAACAGTACTCAAACATAACAGTATTGATGTGTATGTCTATTTTTTGTCTTTGCAGGTAAAGCCCCCACCCCATCAAGTGTCCTTACCCCAACTCAAAGCAACACAGCCCCCTCCTCAACCCCCAGTGTCAAAGACCCCTCCCAGTCCCCTATGGCCATACCACTCAACATTGTGTCCTTTACTACTGTTGCTCCCACCACTATGTCCTCTGCCACCCTGCCTAACGCTACACCAACAACAGCCCCAGCCTCCTCCTCTACCTCCTCCTTAGCTTCCTCCTCCACCACCACAGCAGTGAAGAAACAGCGCCCGCTGCTGCCTAGGGAGACTGTCCCCGTTGTGCAGAGGGCTGTGGTGTGGAACCCCACTAACAAGTTCCAGACCTCCTCCCAGAAGTGGCACATGCAGAAGGTGCAGAGGCAGCAGCAGAATCAGCAGCCGACCACACCGCTGCAGACAGTATTGCCAGGACCGGCACAGGCGCAGGGCAGCCAGCTGCAGACACAAGCCCTGTCCCAAACACAGGCCTCTGCAACTGCGCCACCATCATCATCATCTCAACAGCAATCCTCCCAAAGCACACGGTACCAGACTAGGCAGGCTGTGAAAGGTATGTTTAGTTCATGTACAGTCATGAGAAAAAGTTAGGACACCCCCCAAAATATTAAGTTATTCTCTTAAAAATATGGACATATCAATATGTTATCTTCTTTCTAACAATGTCTATAGATAAAGGGGATGTAATTGAACAAAAAACTATGAAAATGTAACTTTGTAATCATTTATTTAACGAAAAATTAACAATAATGCCAATTCCTACTGAGGAAAAAGTTAGGACACCCTATGCCCTAATAGCTAGCCTTGGCTGAAATAACCTCAATTAGACGTTTCTTATAACTGTCTACAGGTCTCTGACATCAATTGGGAGAAAGTTTTTCCCACTCCTCCTTGCAGAATTCTTTCAGCTGTGTGATGTTCGAGGGGTGTCTTGCATGCACAGCCAGTTTCAAATCAATCCACAGCATCTCAATAAGATTAAGATCCGGGCTTTGACTTGACCATTCCAGAACTCTCAATTTATTTTTCTTGAGTCATTCCTTGGTAGATTTACTGGAATGTTTTGGGTCATTGTCATGTTGCATGGTCCACATCTGCTTCAGCTTCAACTTTCGAACAGATGGTCTCACATTTTCCTCAAGCACCCTCTGATACAATACAAAATTCATAGTGGATTCTATGATGGTGAGCTGACCAGGCCCTGCTGCAGAAAAGCAGCCCCAAACCATGACATTTCCACCCCCATGCTTCACAGTTGGTATGAGGTTCTTGTTCTCAAATGCTGTCTTGGTTTTGCGCCAAACATGTCTACTCTTACTGTGCCCAAATAGTTCAACTTTGGATTCATCTGTCCAAAGCACATTGTTCCAGAAGTTCTGGTCTTTCTCTAGGTGTTCTCTGGCAAACTTTAGTCTTGCCCTGATGTTTTTTTTTGACAGCAGGGGTTTCCTCCTTGCACACCTCCCATGTAATGCAAACTTGTTCAGTCTCTTTCTTATGGTGGATGCATGTACTTTGACATCAATTGTGGCAAGAGATACCTGTAGGTCTCGTGATGACATTCTGGGATTGTTGGAGACTTCTTTAAGCATCTTTCGGTCAGCTCTTAGGCTGAACTTGCTTGGGCGGCCTGACCTGGCCATGTTGGTGGTGGTTTTAAATGTTCTCCACTTGTAAATTATTTTCCGGACAGTGGAATGGCCAATTTCGAATAGTTTGGAGATCTTTTTATATCCCTTCCCAGACTCGTATGCATCTACAATTTTTCTTCTGAAGGCCTCAGAGAGCTCTTTTGATCTCGCCATGGTGATGCAACTCACTTCAACAATCAAGAGCAAACCAAACTAAATATCTGAGGTTTAAATAGGACAGGCTCCTCCAAAATCCTCTGTAACGATGTTCTAATCATTTGCACCTGATGTGGTGCTCTTTATTATAATTTTAGGCATTTTAAGTGGAACTAAATGTAGGGGTGTCCTAACTTTTTCCTCACAAGAAGATTGCATTTCTATTAATTACATTTTACCAATAATGTTTTTAATAATTTGTTTCAGTTGTATTTGTTTAGTTATATTACCTCAATTTTTCAATATTGTTCAAATGAATATCAAATGTCCATATGTTTGAATATGTTGAAGAAGACAAAGGTTTTCATAGGGTGTCCTAATTTTTTCTCATGACTGTACATACTGTAGTCTATGACATGCTATTGAACATGTGCCTGCTCTCAGAATTAGGGCCAGTGTCACAGTGCACCGCATCAACACTTAAATGTCACTATTGTTTAGATTTTTGCTGTTTTTTCTAGCTGTCCAGCAGAAAGACACTCCCCTCAGTACATCCACGTCAGCTATTACCCTGGTAACCAGTACCCCAGTCTCTGTAGCCATGATGGCTGCCCCTGGGTCAGGCTCCGGCCCTTCCTCTTCCTCCTCTTCCTCCTCCTCCATGGCTGGAGACTTCCAGATCCCCACTGCCTCAGCAGACGTAGCAGCAGACATCGCTAAGTACACTAACAAAGTGAGTACACTGGGCTTATACTGATGGCCACAGGGTAAAATCTGTATGGGTTTGAATTGGAAGGAGGGCTGTACGTTTTATTTGACAATTTTACATAATCAGAAATAGTTTGGTGAAGACTCTCAACTGATTTTTCCCCCTATATTATTTTATGAAGTTATGATTAATCGTTGGGTACTTTGAAAAGTTTTGTTTAAGATTTTCTCTTTCCTCAGATAATGGATGCAATTAAAGGGACAATGACTGAGATCTACAATGACCTTTCCAAAAGCACTTCAGGGAATACAATAGCAGAGGTAGGTAGGCTCTCTGATGAGAAGCCTTTGTAGCTGTGAGTACAACCCTGTTAATGAGAGCTCCATGGTCACATGTCTCTGGAGTGTCTAAATTGGTGTCCTTGACTCTCCCCCACAGATTAGACGTTTGAGAATTGAAATAGAAAAACTGCAGTGGCTGCATCAACAGGAGCTGTCAGAAATGAAGCACAATCTAGGTAAGTACATTTTACTTTGAACCAGCTTATACACAGCAGATGTGTGGAGTCAAATCTATGTTTAATGACTTTACAGTAAAACAATGGAAGCTATTGACAAAGGAGGAGAAACATTACTGCTTAGATTCAGGTTTATAGATTATGAATGTGTGTGTGTGAGCAGAGTTGACAATGGCGGAGATGAGGCAGAGTCTAGAGCAGGAGAGGGAGCGGCTGATGGCTGAGATGAAGAAACAGATGGAGGTGGAGAAGCAGCAAGCGATAGACGAGACCAAGAAAAAGCAGTGGTGTGCCAACTGCAGAAAGGAGGCCATCTTCTACTGCTGCTGGAACACCAGCTACTGTGACTACCCCTGCCAGCAAGCCCACTGGCCAGAACACATGAAGTCCTGCACGCAGTCAGGTAACACATAGTATACACACACAAACATACCAGTCATTGCGGTTAGCCATACAAGTTAGCATACTGCTTGAACACACAAAATCTTGCACATAGTCAAGTTCAACACGTTGAACTAATGCTAACTTTGTTGAGACCAGGCTTTCCTCGTTCGGAATTCCTGGGGAAATCCTTTGCAGTAAGTAGCTACTATGGGGTGGAAACCTGTTTGAAATGAGTGACACCTTGTGACCAATCAAATACCTTGCTCTGGCGGAGCGCCAAAAAACTTTTCTTCCATTTTCTTCAATGTTGCAAGCTAGCATAGGCAACAACTCTCTGCAAAATAGTCCTACCCGGTCGGAAAAGAAGACGCACATAACAACAAGTAACTATTCTACAGGCATGTGGGGGTAGGGTTCTAGGAATATAACATCCAATGAAATTGTGAGCACATTCTCCCATCGCTCCTTCTGGTTCAATCCAAGCCAGAATGGCTAATCTAAAATTCTCCAGACCTCCAATAGAGGCGTGAGAACAACGTGATTTGGAGGTATTGGCTATGCGAGACTAAACTAATGACAATGAACATTAATCTAATATGCATTGTCTGCTCAGTTTGCAACCACGACATCTGTGCATTTCTATCTATTGTCTTTTGTTCATTATATTTATGTATTTCCTTGTCCCCATTTTGTAGCAACAGCCTCACAGCAAGAACCAGAGTCCACAGCAGATGGCCCAAACAAAGCCTCAGGACAGTGTAGTGGTGACCCCACCTCCCCCAGAGACACGGCAGCATCCGCTCCCGTAGACAGAGACTCTGAGGTGGCGAAAAGCAAGGACAATGTCACTGTTAGTCTGTCCTAACCCTGACTCCCCTTCCCCGACACTGAGTTACCGCACTTCAACCTGTATAGAACTATCGACACCTTCACTACATGGACGGGCTTCTTTAGCATTTCATGCTCTTCAGGAATCCAAAGGCTTTTTTTTCCACTGATGATCTTGCTGACTTGCTACAATCACCCTGTGGTCTTTCTTTCTCCATTTCAAGTGTTTGACAAGGAGTTTGAAGAAAAGTAATCACTAGAGGGAGCCATCCTCATTTGGTTAAAACACAAAGTCCTCCTTGTATTACACTTTCATATTACACTCCCTTTGCAATCTCATAGACAGGAACAGGTTTCCGTGGCTAAATTATGGAGTGTATGAGCGTGTAAGATGTATAGAAAAGTGTGTCTGTCTATTACTGTTTGCAATTTCAATTAACATATATTGGGAGTGCATACTACATAGCCTACTGTGTGACTGGACTGTTTGGTCCAAGAATCAAGAAACTAAATTTGAATGGACCAGAACAGAACATGGCTTGATGACTGTTGACACACATGTCTGTAAATTTTGTTTTCCATTTTGTATGTTAAATTATTTTAATTTATATCAGAGTGTTGCCCTCAATATATTACAGAGATAGCTTATGTTAAATGCATTTCCTGTTGTATCAAGAGTGCAGTAACGTCAATACATGGCACCAATTGAGAGCAGTTATATGGGTGTTCTATTTCTGAATGTTTCTCTCTATTTTCCTGTCTTGACCCATATGTTTATCTTAAATGTTACCCTCAGCCCTGTATTCATACTACTCTTGCATTCATCTTGTATTATCCTCACTGAAAAACAAATCACATTATATTGCAAATTAAACATAATTTCTAACAAAGAGATAGAGAAAGAGATATTAACATTTTCCTTATATGTCTCTGCCATATAATTATGATGTGAAAACCTGCAAGGAAGAAGGCAAATAAAGTGGACTGGTATCTACTAGAATATGATACAAAGAGCAGGTTTGCACAATATATGTTTTGGGTTTTTTCTCGCAGTTATAACTTGTAACTCGAGCAGGACCTCCCATCTGATTTTCATAGACTGCACTTAATCTACTGTATTGGAATGCCTCCCTGTTCCTGCATTGAAAAGAGACAATGATAGTTAATGGAACTCTGCTGTATATTTCTTGTCAGCAGGACTGTGTCACTGCTGTTGTTTACATTATGTACATAAATAAATACAAATATGTTGTTCTGAAAAGTGTTTGACATGTGTTCCTCACACAACCTGTGATCTGAAATTTCAGACATCTTTCCATAAGATACTCTGTGATACGTTGGCTGTGTTCCTAAATGCGTTCTTTCACTCTATCTAGAGCGTATAAGGTATACGCATTTGGAACACAGCCATTGAGACGAAAGCGTCTTTTATTATTGTCATTGGTCTGCCATTTCACTCCTGACCTGTTCGAGCGCTGTAGTTACATCGGGGGATTTATAGCTCTCCTCTATCTGACAGTCAGCCATTCTGCATCACCAGCGCGAGCCAACACGAAAGGAAAATGGAGGATTGGATGTAGACCGTGAAAAAACACAAATATCGTCGAGGTTTTAGGTGGGTGATATTATAATGTCTTAAATACCTTAACAGACTGACTATTTTCCATTTGCAGCGTTTGTGTTGTTTCTGCCTGTAAATGTCAGTCGCAACAAGCATGCCCACTAGCTGAAGCGCGTTGCTACCGCGCGTGGCGCGGGTCAGGCTAATTGCTGGAAAATAATATAATAAATATGCACTAGGTCCTTGTAACGGTAACAAACGCATTCGTGACAATGTTTATATATTTAATGGGAGTTTCTGACAGTTGATGAAAGTTAGATTTATAAGCCCTCCATGCTCTATTTTGTTAATTTGAGTTGGAACGCTCCATGTGAAGATTATGCTGGCCCCGTGGCGCCCTGTCCAAGTGCCAGCTATTTATCAGTTCATGCAAAGATGAATTGTTTGGCAATTTAAGGAGTTTGTTTTCAGTGTGTGTACTTATGTAGGAGAGAATGCATGTTTTACAATGGTAGCTCGAGGTGGCATTAGTTAATTTAGAGGTCATCAAAGTAACAATAGAAGGAGTTTTTTCGCTAGCTAATTGCTAAAATGGAACTAGCTACAGCCTGCAGTACAGAATTCAACGGAACGGTCTTTAGCTACATGTTTCGAAAATGTCTGCGAACATAAAATATGTAATTTTGGTAAGTGGCATCTGATCATTAAAAAATTGTGCAAAATCGACGTTTATGTTTTGTAAACATTGAAGCTCTACTGTGGGATGGTCTATTCCCCCGCTAACAAGCCAGCGAGTGGGTGTGTATGCGTCAGTTGAGTTGTTGCGAGTCGTCAAGGCTTCTCTGTAAACATCTCCAACACGGTCGGTGTACATCTGTCGTAGCTGTGGTCAATTGCCGCAGTTCTTAGTTCATTTTTAGTTAATTTGGCAAGACAGTTTCGTTGGTTAACTATTTCAAAGGAAATGTAGCTCGTGGATTGTTATGTCATTGTGCACGCGACCGTGGATGTAGTCGAGGCCCATGATGATAAATATGCCTTTTTAGCCTCGCTTTGCCTTCTATTTGCGTACTAGGTAATTTTGTTTTTACCATTTCATTTCCTGGGTGTTCGATGTGTTTGCGGTGTTTCAAAGAAGGGATACAATTATCGAAAACACTCTTGTGCTACATCTATTTGTGAGTGGCCTTATCTGACACTGCAGCACAAGAAAGACAATATTTGCCCTATGCTAACACTAAGGTAGCAGTCAGAAATAGTTTATCGCGTGTGCAGTTAGTCTCTCCCTCTCTCAAACTGAATGGTCTCAATTTGAATGGTCATCGTTGAGTCCTCCTATATGAGCTTAGGACTTTTGCGATAAGAGTGGGCCAGATCTGTTTATTGCTGTTTTGTATACTAACAATGGTAGGCCTATACATGAAGGGCTGATGTTGTGCAACAGGAATGTAACGTTTGCTTTGCCAGTCTCATATTGTGTTTAGTCCACCTCCTTATTAATTTCTTGAGGATCAAGGTCGGCAAGATATTTAACTGCATTTGATTGTTTGTTAGCGAAGCATAACTTGTTCCGAGCTATGTTGATGATCAATATTGGTATTTTATCGGAAATGTTTACTCCATTAATCAGTCATTACAGACTGTTAAAACCATTGTTAAGATATGCCCTCTTATTTTTCTAACATATGGAATTTGAAAAGATGCAGAGGCATTCCAATTACATGGGATAGTGGGGTTCAGCATTACCAAAATTAATCACATTTTGCACTTTGTTTGACCTTGTGGTTGAAGCTGTCCATCTCCTGCAACATATGTTTACATCTCTTGATGTTGCTTATGGGGACTCTCTGCACCACCTAAACAGACATAACTGAGACATTTTAAATTAGTCAGTTGTCGCTGTCAAGCCAGAAGCATTTTAACTTTGTCTATCCAAAACATTGACAAATATGCTTGTTATGCTGAGGGGAGATCCAGCTGAACACCACTGTTTTCCACTTGTGTGGGCCATGGCAGTCACCTATGGACTTTGCGATTCCTACTCTGGCCACACAACACACCTTCAAGTTGGAGCAAGTGTTTTGTGTTCCCCTTTTCTAATTTAGAAATTATGATTTTTAGAAGAACCCACAATTAAACCTCAGTTTTGTTCTCTGAAATGTGCCTCATCCCTGCCTGCTATATTTTTGCTGAAATATGGTCCTAGCGCCATCAACGGTTGGTGGTGCCTCCTGACTTGGTAAACATCTTCCTCTTTCATAGTCCTGTGTTGAAGCCATTGTATGCTATGCTCCTAAACCATAAAGCAACTATAGTCAACTGAAATTTAAAATGATTATGATGGAAATTACTGACTTAATTGTGGAAAAGGGAAACTGTTGATGACTTGAGACTCGTCTGATATCTAGAAATGGGTTGTACAGATTGAAATGATCAGAGATGCCATGCTGTTTCAATTTCATAGCACTGAACAGTCCCTGTGTGCCACTCACAAAGTTGCTAGGTGGTGGATCTATGCTGACATGTCATGCGATGCTCTTATTGTACATTTAATGCTGCATTTAAAAAAAAAAAAAAAAAAAAAAAAAAAAAAATCTAATTATTTATGCGAGCACTTTTAGGATAATTGTACCACTTCACACCGATTTAACATGTTCTCTGCTTCTTACCTGCAGGTCCAGTATCAGGTCTGTGATGAGTACTGATCAGAACCTGCTATAAGGAGGAGACGGAACCCTTTTCTCATCTATTAAGTTTCTCATTCAGTTACCCACCACTACAGGTACAGCCACATAGAATAACTCATGTTTAGTTATGTGGAGGCACAGTGCTGTGCCCTCATTTATTAATCTGTTTATTTTTCTAGAAATGGTGTTGTCCCATTTGTAAATACAAGTCATGTCATTTTGAATGATTAATATTTTGCTTGTCCCGGTAGTGGTTTTCCATTTTGTTCTGATTTTGATGACAATATCCTAATGCACTTCTCCTGGTTGTCAGTCCTTGTTAGAATTTCCTAAATTCAAATATGTTAGTATGTGTGTGTATGAGTGGTGTGCAGTTATAATATGAAATTATACAACAATTAAACTAGTGAGATTCAAGCAAGCAATGAGATAAGCAAATGTTACCATGGAAGGAATTCTAAAATGCCCACAGCAATGAAGCAAAGTTCTGCTTCAGATGCCTCCCTGATCATTTATCTCGGTGGGACTTCCTGATTTTGATTCAACTAATCGTTATTTCATCAAGTTGCCAGTGAGCCAACCTTGTGTGTAGTTGGAAAATTGGAAAATGTTTTTGGTTTGGCCAATGTACTTCCTGCCACAGAGAAACTTGAAAGTGACATTTGAAATGATGGAAAACATGCCCTCAAAGTGCTGCTCCATGTTTATGGCCCGGAATCCCTCCACCCACCCCAATCTTCAGTTTATTTTAGAAACTTAAGTTAAAAGAGTAGGCTAACTCATAGCCTGTCTCTTGTGCTCTTCTCTTAACTGTAGATATTCTGTTTGAAAGTAGTGAGTGACTCCATCATCTATGGAGGAGAATGTGAGCCCTGAGCTCTCTCTAGCTCCAGAGCCAGAGCAGAGCCAGGACCCTATGGATAGCAGCGCTCAAGGTACCTTGGACAAGCTTCTTTTCCCTTTATAAATGAGGGGGGCTTAATGAATGACTGCTAATAGACACAACTGCACGGTTGGATCCTCTGCTCTTTAAAGGATGTTGATTTGGGTACAGGGTCAGAATTAGTGGAATCATAAGCAACTCAAGGGTTTTCAGTTGTTTTCACTCTGGTGCTGTTCTCTTTTTGAATGCACAATTACTCTAAAATCATTAGTTTCTTAGAAGTCCATTGATTGGCAAAGCTTCTCAGTATTGCAGGCATTAGCAACCGCACTGTAATCACATGCCCTCATTTTTTGCCAATAACTTTGTGTTGATTCTATTAATAGGTGTGTCAGAAGAAACGGTGGACCAAGAGCCAGGTGAAGATGCCTCTCAGGAAAAGCTAGAGGACACAGAGAATTCTGCCAAGGCCACCAGTGAGACCAGGAAGACCTGGGGATTCCGCCGGACCACCATCGCTAAGAGAGAGATGCCAGGGGACCCAGCCCCTGAGAGCCAAGAGGGCCGGGGGGCCGTGCGGCGCAGCGGCAGACAGGCCAAGCGCACAGACAAGCTAGAGGAGTTCCTGCTCACCACCAAAAGAGGGCGCCCTGCAGGAAGGAGGAGTGGCTCTGCCTGCCTGGAGGGTGGGGATCCTCCATCACAAACCCCTACAGACGTAGAGACAGCCTCAGAGGCCAGCTTTGATGGAAACACAGATGTGAAGTCTGTGGATGACAAGCCAGAGAGGAAGACAAGGAGTAGGAGCCAGAATAAGACTCCTGGGAAGGCTATAGGTGGCAGAGGCAGAGGAGCCTCAGTCAGCGATGATGGAAGCTCTGAGAATGAGCATGAGGAGGAGGAGGTCAGTGGAGATGCACCTACAAAGCCCCAACCCCAGTCCCAAGACCAGGGCCAACCCCAGGATAAGGAAGAGGACCAGGAGAAACCCAGCCCTGAAGAGGGTGAGATGGAGAGTACAGCACAGCTTCAGCCAGAGCAGGACTCTGTGAAGAAAGAGGTGGAAGAGAGAGAGAAAAAAGAAGACAAGGAAAAGGAGCAAGAGACTGAAGAGGAGCAAGCGACGGAAGAGAAGGAGAGCGATGAGAAGCCCAAAGACACCAGTGGCATGCGTGCATCTCTCAGGACTTATTCCAAAGCAGCCAATAAGGGTTCCACACCTTTAAAGGGAGATGTGATGCCCAAAGTAGGGCCGAAGACCAGCAAGGCACAGGAGGAAATCGATAATGACAGTGAGGATGATGAGGAGTCATTGTCCTCCTCATCCTCGTCTTCCAGTGAGTCCGATGACTCAGGATATGACCCTAATGCATTGTACTGCATCTGTCGACAGAAGCACAACAAAAGGTAGGCATTTATTTATGGTTATTGAATAACATAATCCAGATCCCACTGTAGAACTCCACTGTAGCAATGCTCTGATTCCTCTCTACTGGCCTCCTCATTGTGATCAAAATGACCTAAATAACTCTCCCTCAGGTTATTAATGATTAGCTTGCCTGAATGATGAGCTTGAATACAGATATGAAGCTGACTTGAACTAGGACTGCTGCTTTGATGATAAACCTGTTAGATCAGATTCAACATCAACTCTCTGTCCTGTCTGTACCAGCCCCACATTACTCGCGCACAACAAATAGTCTATTTTTGTATATTCACATTAAAAGCCGATCAGGACAGGCGAGCAAAAATGACAGATGAATGCATGAGATTTCCAAAGGTTCACTTGGCGCGGCTTAAATAGAAACCGTACCTATATTAGCGCTGCCACTCGCAGTTGCATCGCACAGATAATGTGGAAGGCAGAATAGATTCAAATGTAAACCTTACTTCTTTTTTTTTTTTTTTAAATGAGTATTAGCAAAAGCTACACGGGTAATGTGGGGCTGGTGTAAGTCTCCAACCCTGTCTCTGTCTGATTGTATTTTGTCTTGATGCCTCTTTGTGCTCTGTCACTACAAGTGCTGTGTTTGTGCGCCCAGGTTCATGATCTGCTGTGACCGCTGTTTTGAGTGGTTCCATGGAGACTGCGTTGGCATCACTGAGGCCCGTGGGCGCCTGATGGAGAGGAATGGCGAAGACTATGTCTGCCCGAACTGTACCACCAAGATGAGCCAGGTCACCATGTCTGCCACCTCCTCCCCTGCTGCAGGCACAGAGAATGGGAAACCTAAAGCTATTACTGCCCCTGGGTCCTGTAAAGCAGAGGCCAGCCCCTCTGTGGCAGCGTTCTCCCCTACGGCCTCTGCCGGGACAGAGGAGAAGGGTGGGGACGACCTGGGGATCAAAGGGAGGATAGAGAAAGCCACCAACCCTAGCGGGAAAAAGAAGATCAAGATCTTTCAGCCGGTAGGTTTCTTTTACTCAAAGTGTATCTGTAAGTGGATTCACAATTCAAGAGCTATGTATGTTGCCTATGGTGTGTTGAACTGTGCACTCGTGGGCTGTGATTTTCAGCAGCAGACATTGGAGGAGTCTTCTCTGCCCAAGTGCATTGGTCCTGGCTGTGATAGGAACGCCCTACCTGACTCTGTCTACTGCGGCAACGATTGCATTCTTAGACACGCCGCTGCAGCCATGAAGTCCATCACTGGCGTCAAGGAGCCCAAGCGGAAGAACAAGCCCAAGACCCTGAGAAGACCTGGCCCCAGGACAACGCCTAAGGTAACTTGGGTCTTTAGATTATAGGCGTTTCTAGCTGTTTGTGCATTGAAAAGGTTTACATTTAACTTCTCTACAGCCTCATCTAGTGAGTGGTACAAACTCACTAGATGAGGCTGTATTTAGTAGTTAAACTGTGAAAACAACTTTTTTGGAACCAGTTAACTGGTAAGGGGCTGCAGGGTAACAGTCTTATGTAATTGTTTTTGGGATGACAAAAACAAGTGAATTTTTCCAAGATGTCTGAGACCCACAATTAATGATGATTTGATGTACTGAAACATCTTTGCATGGTGGATTTTTCTTGACTGGCAGACATTTATGGAACGGTTTGTTTCCAGTCAGTGACTCTATAAATGGGAAGCTGGTCTGAGAAGCTCATGGAGGAGGGATGAGTGTGCCCCGGGAGAAATGTTTTTGTCCCATTTAAATTAAAAAATATTTACTTGATTAAAAAGTATCAAAAGTGTTTCAGTACATTAGCTTGTTTTGAAATGCATTTCACATGAATAACATGAATAACCCTTTTTCTTCATGTCCTTCCATCACTTCCAGTAATGCATTATGACCATAAAGATTGAGCTCTTGAAACCCTTATGCTTTCTCACTTATCAATCTGATTAATTGTATGTTTGTCCATCGATCCAGAAGTGTTCCGCCCCTGGGAAGAAGACTAGCAAGAAGTCCACAGATGAGGAAGAGTCTGACAGTGATGATGAAGATGATGATGACGAAGAGCAGCATGCTGAGGAGCGCCCACCACCACCCGCCATGTCGTCCTGGTCCAGCGACCATAATTACAATGCAGTAACGCCAGAAAAGACTACACCCATATCACCAACAGTGTTAAACAAAACGTGTATGTATCTCTCTGAAGGTCTTGTTAATTCGATCTTTAACAATCACTTATCTTTTTACACTATAGGGAGTTGTCAAGTGAGTAGGGTGAATGTATTATATGCATTGGGTTCTCTTTGAAAAAACGCGTTGTTTTTCAATGATAAATGTGGTTATCATGCCAACGTAATGCCTTGGATGAGTGACCCATATCTGTGGGCGAGGCAGTAACGTCTAAGGAATATTATGGAGAATTTTATCCCTTGATGACTACAGGTCCCCAAATATACTCTTCTAGAATTTTTTTTGCAAAGGCCCAGTAACTAACTTAGATAAGTAGATCTGCAGAGTGGGTAAGTATATGATACAGTCATAGCTATGCGAGCCAAAAGTAAGTATTCTCCAATGTGAAATATGATCTACAAAAGATGGGGCTATTAATGAAGGCAGACATGAAAGAATAGTCATGAAAATATCTCAAATGGGGATTTATTTCTGGCAAATCAATTAAGCCTAGTTACTGTAGTGCTTTATGAAATCTGAGTGAGTACCCATGTGAGGAGTCCTCAAGTGTGCATATCGCCACAACCTGCTCTCTCCAACTCTGCTATCCATCTGAAGACAATCCCACCCTCCTCTCCAGCAGGTAGGTCTGTGACTTTTATCCCTGGATTTATACAGTTAGGTCCAGCTCAAGTTGTATTCACTATTAGCTTTGTGAATAACAAGCTGGTTTTGATTAATTACATCATTCATATTGAATGTCATGCATCACAAATCCCTCTGGGAAACTGGCTATAAAATAAAAGGTGATATTACAGATTTTTGGATGCCTTGATTGATTATGTGAGATCACGGATTGCTGGGGATATCTTGGCCAGTCCTGCACAGACAACATATGCCACTAATCTACATGCAGCAAGGAGAGAGGATGTGAAAATCTGAAGCCCACAGACTGAACAGCTGGGACAGGAAATCAATATTCCGACTACCGAGACAAGACCAGCGGATGACGCTGCACAAGTTTTAGAAGACTGCACCAGAAGATTGGAAGACCAGGGTCGATGACAACCTGCATATAGATATAGAGCAGTGAGGCAGACCATTATCAACAGCTGTCACACACTTATATTTAACTGATATGAAATATATCTTGGGGACATTTAGTTTGTTTTGACAATGAGGAACAGTTGCGGTTCCTAGATTAGTGCCTACTTTTCATGCTGGACAACATATTGTCCTGGTAATGATGATAAATGTAGAGTGGTGTTATGCTTTGATATGTTTATTAAAATGTGAGGGCAAAGTATGTATTGATATATGCATAGAATATACATACCCTCAAGAATTTGTCTACCCACCGTATTACCAGCTGACTTTTTCCTCTGTTGCCTGTGTGAGTATCATATGTGACCTCACTCACATGCATAGCCTCTCAGATCCCCATGATATTTTGCACAGGTTTGACCAGTTATGATAGACAATTAGATTGTATAGTAGATTTTACTATGACACATGGTTTGTTTTGATACCTTGTGTGTGTTTTAACTCAGTTTGTCTTGAAGAATCTTGATTTCATTTTAAAGAAATCAAGTGATCATTGTGTAACAGGTAAGAACAGATTAAGTTGTTGTGTTGGTGAAGTGACGACCACCTTTAGTTAATGTGCAGTTGTAGTTTGGTATAAATGGTGAAAGCTCTGGCATTTGTCCTGATGGCACACAATGGTATTGCAGTTTTGTACACACCTAGAGACCTATGTTAATGTAGGAGCAACACATTGTAGACATGGACAGTGTAGTACATAATATTCAACAAAGCTACTGGATGTATACATATATTTGTATTGTAGGATTCATCAAGGCATATGTGCTATCATGCTTGATAAGAGTTGGTGGTCTAAGATTTTCAATTGAGGTGGGTGAGACTTCAGTGTTGATATTGCATCGTGTTAATCTCTTAAAGATGTAAAGCTGTTTTGTGTGCTGTCCAGACATGGTAAGTTGCTGGTGTTGAGTTTGATTTAGTTTTAGTGTTTGGTTGTGTAAGTTGTATTGATTGTCCTGGAGCAGCTTATTTATTGTGGATGATAGTTATCATTGACTAAAAATATTTGAGATGTGAAAGAAAGGATGCGAGGAGATCAAAGAAGTGGCTTTGGATACATCCTTCAACTTTTCCAATATTACATCCACCATTCATCTTTTTTTTTATGTTGGTCATTGACACCCAGGTGATATGACTTGTCGATTGGGGACTTGTGCTGTTGCTCAGAAACTAGTGAAATTCTGGCCTGATTAACAACAGAAAATAATGTACTTTCTTCTCTAGCCACACAAACCTGTGGGTGTTTAGGTAGGCTGTCACATGGTCATCTTGAATTGTGGACTCATCTGTGCATTCTTCATGAAGAGGATCAAAACAGTTTCAACTGATGTTGAGATTAATGAAACTGCAAAGGATGGATAATGGCTATTGATCACAACATTGTTTAATCTTTATTTGCCAAAAATAAAGGCAATTTGACATTTCCTGCTTTTTTCTTTTCTTATTCTCAACTCTGTGTGTTCATGTGGTTGGCCTCTTGAGTATGTGGTTCTGTATTTTTTAAGCACATTTTGCATTATGACAATGTAATATGTAATGACACTACCTTTGTTATTTATTCTAAATTGTAGATTTGCATGATTCTGACTGGTGTTATGCTAATTTAGAATGTTTGCTACATGTGATATGTTTGGTGTTCCACAGACATGGTTTTGGATTAGTCTTTAATGTCAATTGTTTTATTCTCAGCAGCTCCTGAAGAGGAGGAGGAGGAGGAGGAGAGTGAAGATGAGCAGAAAGAGAAGGAACCAGTCCCTCCTGAGAAGAAGTCTCCTGCTTCCACAGCACCGCCTAAAGGAGTCAAGAAGTCTCCCGGCCCCAAAGGAGGGAAGACTGCCACCAAGGGCAAAAAGTCTTCAACTCCTTTCAGCAGTGCCAAGTCATCCAAGAAACAATTAACTCCCCCCAGTAAAACAGCCAAGTCTAAGAAACCAGTCCCACCACCTGCTCCTATCCCAACCAACCCAGCCGCTGGCCCTCTTCACGCCACAGGGGCCCTGAGGGTCACCAAGTCCACCTTCACCATTCCTAAGAAGCAGCCCCATGCTTTGCCCCCTCAGAAGGACTCCCCAGCCCACAGCCAGTCCTCTTCATCCAGAGTCCCAGCCTCTCCAATATCCGCATCATCATCATCATCATCATCCAGCCAGTCCCAGTCTGCCTCCTCCAGACCTCCCCAGCCTGCAGCCTCGGCACCCCCCCTGCCTCCAATGGCTCCGCCCAACAACCAGATGAGACAGAACATCCGCCGCTCACTCACAGACATACTCTACAAGAGGTAAGGGCACTATAAGAGCTGCACTTGAACCACTATCGTATACAATAGGTTGTACAGTCTCTTGAATCTAGCCCCACCTAAGGTCATTGTGAGCTTGAGTTACTCCTATTGATTATAGCAGTCAGATTTAGGATTAGGATGATAGTAAAATGACCCTGGTCTGAAGTAACGTTAATTATTAGCTCTATTTTCTTGAACGTAGGATTCCAAAAAGAGTTTTATGATTTGTCCCACCAGGGTGAGTGACAGTGATGACTTGAACATGTCAGAAAGTGAGGTGGGAAAACTGGCTGTCAGCATCGAGAAAGAGATGTTTGGACTGTGCCTTAACACAGACAGCAAGTACAAGAACAAATACAGATCTCTCATGTTCAACCTGAAGGACCCCAAAAATAAGGTCAGTCCACAGAAGCACTTAAGTTGCTTGTGTCTACACAAGCCAGCTGTTGTGTAGGCTTACAAACCTTGGTAATGATGATAATGACAAACTGTATTTCTTATCGTAGTAGTGAATATAGAGTAAATGGATGAGAATATATCTTATTTTGATCAAATGAATTCAATCTTAATTCAACATTTCAATTAATCTTTAGATTGGTGTCGGTAACAGTGAGTTCTGTTTGTCTCAGGGTCTGTTCTACAGGGTTGTCTGGGGGGATGTCAGTCCCTTCAGGCTGGTGAGGCTGAGTGCTGAGGAGCTGCTCTCCAAAGAGATCTCTGAGTGGAGGAAGCCTGACTCTACAGAGGTAACAATGGCAGTATTCTGCATTTGCCCCAGTACAGAGATCCTGATGAAAGACATAATTCGGTGCAACAAAGAGCAATGATTTTAACTGTTGCTTAATACCTACTGCTGTAGTTGTGATGGGATATTTTTTTAATTGTTTAATGGATGCTTCAATATCTCAGCTAAAAAAGTAGATAATTGGCTTAACATCCCCAATATTAGTAATATCCCTATCTATTTATTGTTGATGGTTTTCATTATGATTATTGTGTCCTATAGGTCCAGAGTTCCAGTGCTAGACCCCAGATAGGGCAGCCTAAAACAGGTCATAGAAAGGAGGCTGGCCCCCCTGATGTGGACATGGAGGAAGCTCCTCCAATGTCTGATGGAGACGTATGTATCTCTGCCACCTCCCCATCTCCTCGCATGGCTTATATGGCAGTAAGTGGTGGCTTTTTCTCCCTTTCTTGACACTCTGGCATTGTAAATGTCTTATTTACCTTTCCTTAAGCTTATTTTTTACAATCCGCTGTAACCTTTTCTGCAAAACTCAACCTATTTCCTTAGTTTCCTGTCAGAGCTAACTTTTTCATATTGGTGTAATTGAAATCAATGAATGCAAACCAATGAATCCCAAATGGGAAGGACTGAAACAATGCTAACATGTTTGGGATTTCACAGATTAATTATCTTGCCAGTCTGCTCTATCCTTCACACTGTTACCTTTTCCCACTGAAGCTCACTGCCACCCACCCTGTGCAGCACTCGCATTGCTATTCAGCACCTCACCAAATTTGTTTTGGGTTTTAAGTAAAAAATAATACTTTCTAGAGTATAAGTTCTAGAGTAGATTTGACTCTGGGGGGGGTCTGTCTTTAGGACCAGGAGGAGTCTGGTTCCGCTGTGTCCTCTGGCTCAGCCCAGGGATCTGCTGCTGGGGTGAAGAGTAGCAGTGCCATGCCAGACATCTTCAGCACCATGCTGAAGGACACCACATCTGAACATAGGGCCCACCTCTTTGACCTCAACTGCAAAATTTGCACAGGTAAAAAGAATAGGAAGTGGCATTTTTTCATTGATGTAACAGTGCAATTCATCTGGTCTTGATGCCTTGTAGTGTACCCCCAAATCCACTTGCTATTTTACTATCACTTTGATTAGCATATCACTTTGATTTATCATTGTTGGTATAACATTTCTGAAATGCCTTTATTGATGGTGAAATGGTAAGTCCTTTTCTAAACTCACACCTTATGCAACATGGTGCCATTTTTTAAGCCTCTTATCACCTTCCTTCTCCAGGCCAGAGATCTGCAGATGATGAGCCAGCAACCAAGAAACCCAAACTCTCCAAGAAGCCTGAGGTGAGGCCTGAGGTGAGGTCCAGGCAGGAGCTGCGTCCCTCCAGATCCTTCTCAGGTGAAGGCCTCCAGGTCTCCCACCCAGTTAATGCGACACCCTACTCTGAGCCCCCACCTCCCGGCGAGGAGATGAGCAGTCTAGTGCCTCCATCTCAGACACCTGCCCCCGTCATCACGCAAGCCGTGTCCTCTGTCAGCACTATCACCCGCAGAGACCCCCGCATGGCCAGACACAGCTCCGGTGTGACTGTCACACACAGTGTCCAAGAGGTGGTGGCCTCCATGGTGCTGCCCGTCTCAGCAGAGCCCCCTGCGGTTGCAGTTGCAGTTGAAGTGGTGCCCAAGGGGCCCCTGCCTATGCCTCCAGCTCCTCCTCCCTCCATCCCCAGGCCCATCCTGCAGAAAGCTGCCTCCAGGTGCTCCATCTCCCCCCACTAAGTCAGACTTGAGGAAAGCAGTATAGTCAGAATGACATTTTGGATGTAAAGGATTATCAGATATATTAATGACTAGAGATAACATTTTACATGGTGTTCTGTTAGAGGTTTATTCACGCAAACACATTTCTTTCTCTGTAAGATGCATTTGAAAAATGTGCTTTGATTGGATGTGGTTGTGAACTGTTATAACAGAGTAATTTGGCTTTTCTAGTGCATCAGAGCCCCCTCCTGAGGGTGAGACGGCCATCTTCCTCTCTGGCCAGGAGATGATGTGGAAAGGATTCGTGAACATGCACAGCGTGGCAAAGTTTGTCACCAAGGCATACATGGTCTCAGGATCCTTTGAACACCTAAAGGAGGTTGGTATTTTCATTATTTTCACTGATTCATGTTGTTTATAGTATTTCTAAGGGAGCTAAGGAGAAACATAACACTGGAACTGATTTGATTGCTAAATCAGTAGAATCTCTGTTTATAATGTGACACAATACAACTGTTGGTAACTGTGTTACATGTGACCATAGTGAACCTTATAATTCAATTGCTTCAGAATAGTTTTTACTTGTGTAATGTGGCTATGAATAGATGTAGCATTGATGATATCATCACTTAACAGAGAGTAAACATTGTTTACCCTGTACAGGATTTGCCTGACACCATCCACATAGGCGGTCGAATCGCTCCAAGCACAGTGTGGGACTATGTTGGGAAACTGAAGACATCCCTGTCCAAGGTATGTTTGATAAAAAGCTGTTGGTCAAGGCGTTTAACTAACTTCCTGTCAGAGGGCCTTAAGTTAAAGTCTCACCTTCTCTTGCTCTCTCTCTCTCTCTCTCTCTGTGTCTGTCTGTCCCTCTCTGTCTCTTCAGGAGCTGTGTCTGATCCGGTTCCACCCTGCGACGGAGGAAGAGGAGGTGGCCTATGTCTCTCTCTTCTCTTATTTCAGCAGCAGGAAACGTTTTGGAGTGGTTGCCAATAACAACCGGCGTATCAAAGACCTCTATCTAATCCCTCTGAGCTCCAAGGACCCCCTGCCCTCCAAGCTTTTACCCTTCGAAGGGCCAGGTAAGCATTTGCTGGGAGAAGCACAGAAGCCTCTGCTAACATTAGCACCGCCCCAGTGGTTTAGAAATGGTATGCCACAGTCAGTTTTCCTGAAAACACCCATGTTAAGAATGATTCTAGTTGATGGTTTTGATTTGAGAGGTGAGTATACACAGGGTAGCCTGTGGAAGCAGGTTAGTTGTGAAATGAGAGCTTGTTTTATGGTAGTGATTTATGATATGTCCTGTAGGGGGTGCTCACATGCTTTTGTTGTTGCTTTCCTCCATGAACATCCCTCTGTACATTTGTGTGCCCTCTGTGTACTCTCTGTGTGTATATTGCCATGTATCACACGTCTTTCTCTAATAAAGGATGTTGTGCATCGCAGGTTGATGCCGTCGTAGATGTCAGTCTCAGCCTGTTGTTTTTTAGGCTCACCTATTATATTGTAATTGTCAGAAATGTTGGGTCGGTTTTTTGAAGGATGTCATTTTCTGGAATGCCACCAATCACATTTGCATGCTGCCACCTGCTACACTGTACCTGTGGATCTTATCTGCATCTACCAACACACGTCATGATTGAAGGGACAGCACCTGACCTGACCCATCCCAAACCATAGTTCTAATGCCTGGGGAGCCATGGTAAGTTATTATAGTAGGGTCTAGCTTGGAGAACCTGAACAGAGATCAACCCACTCACGCTGCAGTTTGGAACAAATAACTGACAAGAAAAGACTGCTTTCTCAACAATTGAACTGACTTGCAGGAATAAAACATTACTCACTCAAATATCACATGCCTTTTGGATCAAGAGTCAAACATTTAACATAAGTTGAGTAGAATGTACAGTGCAACAAGCAAATTTACTTGTTGATATGGAATCTGTTGTCGAGACTTATCAACTACTAATTACAAGTAGTATGACTAGAACAGAAACAAATATAAATAATACAAGACTTAGAAACTCTGAAAATGTGAAGTGTTTGATTGTATGTGGACATTATATACCTGTGAAGTGTGATTGTTGTTTTTATTCTGAGGGTTGCAATTAAAACAGTAATTTAGAACATAGACATTGAATCAAATGCATTTTACGCAGACACAGGCACATTTACACACATTCTCATCTGGGGAATTCTTCAATACCTGAACTAAAACATGCAACATCTGTCCCCGCTCAGTCGTTGAATGTGAGAGTTGTTTCTTAATTAGAAGAACTGTCTCAGGCTTACAATGTTTAAGTATTTATTTGACACATTTACATTGTAAGTGATAGTTTGTGCTTTCATGTTGATTATCAAGATGTTTTGTTTGTTTTACTAATTGTGTTTATAAAATTTATAAATGGAACATTAAGGCCGGAATGTAGGGCCTTAGGTTTAGCATCAGATCATTTTCCATATTGTTTTGGAATATACACGGCAGACTGGATATCATCAACACAAGCACTCACCTTTTTTGTGCACTCTCAATTACCATGTATAATGTGAATAACTTTCCCTGTCTCTTGAAATCCTCCTGAACTGTGTTGGAATCATAGTATATGATATGAGAATTTAAAACAAGCTCTCATTTCACTTAGTTTCTTGATTGATTGTTATAATTTGCTATGATATAGGTTTTATTAGATGTATACCAGACATTATTTGAGTGAGTTGTGCCCTTGAATGTTTATGAATTGTCTCAACTTTCTGTCCTGCAGGACTTGAGCCAGCACGCCCTAACCTCCTCCTTGGGCTAGTGATTTGCCAGAAGGACAAGAAGCGTGCCGGGACCTCCTTGGAGAGTGAGGAGAAGCGTTCCAAGACACTAAATAGAGACCTTGATGACACTGGTCTTCTAAAAACAACCATCAAAGCTGAGGGCAAAGGCTCACGGCACAGCCAGGATCTTCAATTCAGCACAACACCCCCAGGCTCTCCTCCCCCCCTTAGCTCCTCAGAAGCCTCATCCAGCTCCCTCGCCGCCTCCTCAGTACTCTCCTTCCTGTCAGCTGTGAAAGCCCCGGGTACCTCCACAGGCAAAGACTCCCCTTCCTCCTCCAGCTCTGCTGCATCCTCTGCTGCCAACGCCACTCCCCTGCAGACCATTCTCAAGACTCTTTTTGGGAAGAAGAAGCAGGACTCTGAGGCCTCCCTATCCCCCTCGGACCAAAGTGCTGAAGTCTCAGCCCCCTCTGCTACACTGCTTGATCCCATCGTTCAGCAGTTTGGGCAGATTTCAAAAGAGAAGCAGGTGGAGGAGGATGAGGATGACCGTCCATACGACCCAGAGGAGGAGTACGACCCGAGCATGGGCTACACAGTGCCCAAGAAACTAATTCAGATGGTTAAAGACCCTGAGGTCATTAATCAGCCTCAGGGGTTATCATCTGAGGTGGACGATGTGGCATATGACCCGGAGGATGACACCATCTTTGAGGAGGTCAAGACAGAGGTCCCTGGTCACGCTAAGGCCACACCTGGAGGTAGTGCCACTGGTCTGACTGAACAGCAGAAAATGCTGGATGATATCAACAAACAGATTGAGGTAGAGAAACGGCAGCTCGAGGAGCAGGAGGAATCCATTCGTCAACAAAGGTCAACCACAGGGACATCAGCAGCCTTATTCTCAGTCACAGACACCTTGATAACGCAGACCACTAAATCCCTACTGGCGAACAGTCAGCTTCTGCAACTAGGCAAGAAGGTTGAGGAGTTAGTGAAATCTTCAGCGGTTCCTTTGATTAACCAGAGAAGGGACCCACGACAGAGTAGGGACCCCCGCAGACGAACCACAGACATTGTGGAGAAAGAGGAGGTGCTTGCTCCTGTTGCAGAAACCACACCACCATCACAGTCCACCCCACCTCAACAATTTGTAGCTGAACAACAACCAGAAACACCACTGCCCCAAGAGGAAGTTCTAACCGATGCTGTCCCCTTCTTGGAATCTGACACAACAGAGGTGTCCATTCCCTTGTTAGGGGAACATATGGAACCTGATATGGAGGTCAATTACATGGAAGAATGTAATATGAAAAATGAGGAAGCTAAACCGACCAAGGTTGAAACAGAGATGGACAAGTACAGTATTTGGCCAAATGCAGCTAGCATATTGAAAGCAGGAGAGATTGCTGGTTTTGAGCAGAACAGTCAAGAATCTACATCCTCCACCTACTTTAACATTTCCACAAATATAACCTCCACAGCTTTACCCACAATTCCTGTCCTGTCCTCAAATGTTTCCCAGGTTAGCACCACACTGGGGGACACTCAGTCCCCTCACACGTCACATTTGGGACCGCCAGGATTCCATAGTGACTACAGAGCTCCTCTTGACATTCCACCACCAACCACTTTCCCACCCCAGCTTGCCCCCCCACCGATGCAGGGCCCACCCCCAATGCTTGTGCCACCACATATGTCTGTTCCCCCATCCATGCAGGGTCCCCCTCCCATGACAGGACGTCCACGACCCATACAAGGTGAAGGTGATAAGTCCCAGTACTCCCAGTATGGCCCGCCTCCAGGTGCATATCCTCCCTATCAGAATCAATGGGGAGGCTCTCAGCAACAGCCACCCCCTGTGCCTCCACCCCAGACTATCATGCCGCCCAGAGGACCCCCACCTCCATTCCAGCCAATGGACCAGAGAGCCCCCCCTCCTCAGATGTTCAATGCCCCAATGGGCTCCATACCCCCCCAGCATATGGGACAGCGAGGACCCCCTCCAGGCCAGTTCATTGAGGGCCATAACCTTTCCCCTCATACCTTTGATGGGCAAAACAGTTTACCCCCACCTAGGTTTACTGGGCCCCCTCCTCCATTCAATTACCCTGGACCAAGAGGCCCCCCTCCACCCTTTACAGGACCGCCCCCTGGCCATTTTGACACCAGGTTACCTCCTCCATCCCACTTCCCTGGGCCCAGTGGCCCTCCGCCCACTCACTTTGGGGATCACGGCTCCCAACCCTCCAATATAGACCCATCACGAGGCCCTGTAGATCAATACAAAAATGACAGTGCAGGGTCTTATCAGCAAGGCATGGATCAACACCAGGGACAGACCCCACACATGTACAAAGACAACCAGGCTCCCCCACCAGGCGCCCCTTACAGGGGACCTCCACACAACCAGTATGAGGGGAGAAGAGGCCCACCTCCTAGTGAGGATATGAGTGATCAGCGCTTCCATCCCCATAATCAGTTTGGGAGCTCTAGAGCACCTTCATCACCTCCACCACACAGGAGCTCTTTTGACGACCAGAGGGGCCCTCCCCCTTCAGACCACAGGGGGCCTCCTTCTCAACATTTTGGAGGTCCCCAGCGGTACCGCCTTGACAGCCATCCTGATGACCCAAGGCCAGCACGCCACAGTGGGCCACTACTTCCCACCCCTCCAGATGGCCCTATACATCTACCAAACCGCATGGGGGGCCATAGTCCAGACTCCCACAGGGATGAGCACTGGCGCCGACACTCTCCCGATATGAGGAGGAGGAGGAGCAGCCCCACCAGAGAAGGCTCAGAGCCTCACAGTGGAGACAGGCCTAGTCGCTTTGAGGGTGGCCACCGAGACCGGGAGCCCATCCCTGGCTCCTCACGGCTCTCTGAAGAGAGGCAGAGGGATCTGTCTGAAGACCGAAGGAGGGACAGGGACCGAGAGGGCCCTCATGGGGGCAGGCCCTGGGACAGGAGCCAGGGCAAGCGCTGGAGCAGGGAGCGAGAGTGGGACAGAGGCAGGGAGAGAGACCGGGAGAGGGAGCGCAGTCGAGAGAGAGACCGCAGCAGAGGCAGGGAGGGGGATAGACACCGGGAGCCAGAGGGAGAACGCCACAGGGATCCAGAGGCAGACAAAAGAAGGGAGAGGGAGAGAGAGCGTGACCGGGAAAGGGACAGAGGCAGGGAGAGAGAGCCTGAAAGGAGAGACCATGACCGAGACAGACCCAGGAACAGAGACCGGGAGAGAGACAGAGACAGGGAGCGGGAACGCGACAGAGATAAAGACAACCGGGACAGGAGAAGGGACCGCTCCAGAAGCAGAGACCGAGACCGTGGGAAAGACCGGGACCGAGACAGAGCCAGAGACAGGGACCGGGAGAGAGAGAGAGAGAGGGACAGAGACCGCCGGGACAGGAGCAGGAGCAAAGAAAAGAGAGATGACAAAAAAGATAACAAACCTGATGTTCCCAAGGACAGCGATAAATCCTCAGAAGTTGAGAATGATAAAAATACATCCTAATTTCTTACTTTCCTGGACAACTAATTACTGTAATGAATCACACTTCGCTTTCACTAATTTCCATCATAACTTGTAGTGTAAATAGACATTATTTAGGAATGTTTTCTACATGTCACTGTATTCCTGTAGTTGAAAGGTCTGAACATTTTGTATTGTTTTGTCACTTCATATTTTAAGAATTTTATCACATTTGAACAAACTGAAAAGTCATTTAAGTTTAGCAGGTGTGCAAGATGTCAATGACCATTCATGTACCTTTGCTTTGCCCTGTCAAAACATCTTTTATAAGAATCACTTGAAAGTAACTGACTAACTCTCTCACCCTCAGTGTAATGTAAATATGAATGTATTTGTGTATATACTGGTGTGTTTTTAATCAAACTTTTCTAAGTAGAAAAATTATAAGCCATATATCTGGAATGGATAATGTGAGGATTGAGGATACACGTGTTGCTTTAGTCTGAGTTTATTTGAAATGATATACCTGTATGTTCAGCAGTTTACCATTGAATGGTGTTTATCTGTATAGCATAGATAAACATAAATATCCATAGTTGGATGTTGACTATTGTCATTGAAGCCTGTCCTGATTTTGTTTAAACTTGGCCAATTAAACCACCTTTATGACAACACCTCTCTTTGTCATGAATTAATTTTGTTTTGAACTTCTTTGAATCAGTGTCAGTCAACTTCTTCAGTTTCTCTGAGACCTATTGAGGATGAGGTGTGTGGCATCTCTGAGTGGCTAACACATTAAAACACACAAACATACTATATAGGCCAGAAACTACAACATTAGCACTTATTTAACCTAGAATAGTATCAGAGGGTGGTGCTGTTTCTCAATAAAAATCCAATCAGAATAAATGAATACAGGGATGTGAGGTAATATGTATTGTGTAACATTCACATTTTATAGTATTCTGACAATGTATTCTAGCTACTGGCATGATTTATGTGGAGTTATTGGGAATGTTTTAGAAAATTGGAAAGTGCTTATTTGTCATTGATCCCCTGATGGGCCTTCAAATTACATCATTCAGTCTAATAAAGACGCTTATAACACATGGGGGGCCACAGTTTATTTACATTGTACCTCATGATTTTAATCATGAAAAGCATTTACAGCATTTGAAACAGTAATCTTAAAGAGGCAAGCAAATCATCATTCTACAACACCAGCACTTCAATCAAATGAAGAGCAAGAACATTTTGCATAAACGTGCATAAACGTTTTGTTTATGCACCCTATTACTTTCTACAACAGCAACCAGGGCACACTGTTCAAATTGTTTCCTTAGCCATTAGCCACGCAATACACAATTAAGAGAAACTTTATATACTTTTATTTATATATATATTTATATATATTTATCTACTCTATATTTATTTTTTTGCTTGTCCATTAAGAAAAAAAGACATCTGCATAATCGTACAAATATAATAAGCACAAAAACCTCTTGGCTCACTGTACTCTATGGGTATAGATGACACTTTTAAATGCATGCTCCCTCGTTCCACTTATGATACTTGATTCATCTCTATGATCTATGATTGATTCGAAGGATACGCCCATTCCTCACTCAGCGCAACTCCTGATCCATAATCAGGTCTCTTGGTTCCCCTTTGAACCCGTTTTCCTTTCATACCCTTTAGTGGCCTTTGGTAGGTCACTCGCCAATTTTGGGGGTTCAATGGCCTTTGTTCTGGATTCTTCACTGGTCTCTGCCTGGCTCTTTTCATCAGTCGATGGGACACTCACTGAGTCCTTATTGGTGTTTGTCATACCTTCTGAATCATCTCTGCTATGTTCACTGTGCTCTCCTCTTCAGCTCCCTGAATACCACTTTCACCACGGTCATCTGTGGAGCCCTAGGTTGGTAAAGAATCATTCAAGTCACTAGTGCTCCCTTCATCTGTCATTGAATCCCTCTGTTCCACTGGTTTACTCATCTTCGTCCTTGGTCCCTTTGTGGATCTAGTAACTGGCGTCTGGAGATGAACTTTACACAGAGCAATGCGCTGAATCACTATTGGTTTTTGTCTTGCCTTCTGATTCGGCTTTTTGAACATTCTTTGCTTTCTCTTCAGCTCCTTGTGGCTGAGCTTCTTTATCATACTGGGCGGGTTTTGAGCAGTTGAATTACCAGTAGCTCCATAATTAAGATCAGGAGATGGGCCATGCACTGAATCCTCATTGGTTTTCATCTTGCCTTGTGATTCTGCTTTGGTAGGATCATTCTCTGCTTTCCCAACTTCAGCTCCTTGACTCTTCGGCTCATTGTATGGAGGATGAGCTTCAATGACCGTTGTTCTGGATTCTTTACTGGTCTGCCTGGTTCTTTTCTTCAGTCGACAGGACGCTCACTGAGTCCTTCTTCGTGTTTGTCATAGTCTCTGAATCATCTCTGCTAGGTTCACTCTCTGCTTTCTTCTCTTGAGCTCCCTGACTATTTGGGAGAGCAGACAACATCATCTGGATCTTCCTAGGGCACCACAGAAACTCTTGTTTGGGCTCATAGTGTTTGTAGGCAAAACTAACTAGTTCCCTGCGCTGTCGCTTATTACGGACAGCGAACATGAAGTAGTTGAGCACACTCTCCTTCACACGGTTAAGCCTGCCATGGACGAGAGTCTCTTCAAGGAAGAACTGGACCAGTGGGGCCTGGTAGTGGGGGAACCCCAGTGTGCCCAGGCACTTCAGGATGCGGGTAATGCGCAGATTGTTGTGTGTGTTTCTGCCATGGAACAAAAAATACAAGAGGGTACTGTTAATCTCAGTTAACAATTTTCAATACTGAAATATGCATACTATCCCTATAAAATGAGGGTAAAAAAGGAAAGGTTGTCAACCTGTCAAGATTTCTAAATCTCTCTTCCCAGTTTTCAGCATGCTGCACTTTCCCAGTTTTCTCATCTGATAGCTTTATACCATAGAAGTGCAGCATAAGTATGTAGGAGTTGAACAGATTTTTCTTCGCTGTCTCATTTCCGAGGAAAGCCTGAAGGGAAAGCAGATTTCAAGTGAGAACCATTTTTTTTCATTACTTTTAACAGTTTAATTACATTCATTTTATATTTGTCTATGCTGTAAACAACCTTAATTTCCTCCTTGGTGAGTTCCTTGGCTAGATCATTCAGTCCTGGCTCTTGAAGTGGGAACAACCTAAATAAATAGAATGTTTTTGTTGTATTTTATCACAGTGCTACAGTAACAGGTTAGGTCATTATCATTTGGTAGATATGACATAAAATAAAGTGATGGTAAAGCTCTTGTGTAAACTAAACTGACCATTGAATGAATGAGTGACCTCTTTCCAGTCGTGCATAATCCCCAAACCAATCATTGTGAAACTGCCAGATGTAGACACCTAATCAAAGAAAAAAGTTAGAAATATTTCAAAGACTACCCTTGTGAAATCTAGGCAACATTTAGAAGAAAATGTAGATAGCATACCATCAGGGTTGGACCTCAGATCTCCAAGGTAGAATTTCAAATTAGTCATGCAATCCTAATAAAAGAGAAGTTGCCAAGAAAATGTCAATTCTCACCTGTATTGCAATAGTAATGTTTACACCAATAGGCCTGTTTATGCATTAGCTTGCAGAATGAGAGCATGCTTACTTGTTGTTGCAAGCCAGTGGACAGGTTCTCATGCCCCTGAGGAAATGCAACAATGGTAAAGCAATGTCAAATGGTACGAAAGGACAGCAGTGATCTACAGTGTAAGTCTGAGGTGGAAGTTATGGCTTACATTTTAAATTTTAAAATTTTTGGCATTTAAGCAGACGCCTTTATCCAAAGCGACTTACAATAGATACATAGGCGTGAATGGCTAGAAATACAGACAATGTAATGTTATTGATGAAACAGTGGGCTATATCACATGCAAGAATAATATAACCTTTTTGTTATCATTATGTTATATTATTCAAGAGCAGTTCAATACAATAATAAACTAATCTAAAGAGAAACATGTTGCAGTACATCATCATTATGATGGATACAGTAGGCCTAGGGCTAAATGGTGTAAATAAATCAGAAAAATGTGTGAAGAGACTGATGACTTACTGGATAATCACACCTGTATCTTTGCATATCTCTTGCTGCATTCCTGAACATGTGAAACCTGTGTGACTGATAAATACAGTGGTCATACATCAAATGTCAAGCAATAATGTCACACAACTATTCACGATTCAGTACAATTAATTTCCTACGTTAAAAAGTGTTCATTTTAACTAAAAGGCCCAGTTTAATGTTTTAAAATGTATAAATGGGAAAATAATTTTCTAAACCTCATTGCAAAGCATTGCATTTTTTTGACAGGGCGAGTTTGTCTGTGCTATTGTGTGTGTGTGTGTGTGTGTGTGTGTGTGTGTGTGTGTGTGTGTGTGTGTGTGTGTGTGTGTGTGTGTGTGTGTGTGTGTGTGTGTGTGTGTGTGTGTGCGTAACCAGAAGGTCTGATTTAAAAATATATATATACACACATGGTGCTGCACGTTCCTTCTTTGACGATGAGTGACTTTCTCACAAGCGGATGTCTCCCAGGTGGAGTCGTACTCACAATAGTACTCGTCAGTAACATCAACATGGATATCATTAGAGTTCAAATTATAAGTGGGCTCTGGGGGGTCGAGCACCTTACCATCTTCAGCGTCATCAAATACCTTGCCTTGCATCAAATAACTCGCCTTGTATTTAGATTTAATGTACTTAAAAAAACAGAGACAATACCATCTAAACCCCACCCATAACCAATCAAACCAAGGATACATCTTTCTTTGTCTCGATGGTCTTGCAAGCCAGTCTAGCGCTCTTTTTACCATTGAAACACAAATGGAAATTTCAAACCGTCCGGTAACTTTCAAGATTGCCTAATGTCTGATCGAAAAAGTTCTAAAGATGATAGACTATGGGAATACAGAATAAGCTAATGCCCTAGCAATGCACGACGATACCGAGCATCCTAATGATACTCTCAGTGGGTTATGGCACTGTAACGTTTTCACTTTCGTTTCATATTTTGTGCCACTATATCGAGAGCGTTTACAAGACGTCACAAGACAGACTGACCCCGACCATCACATTTCTATGTTGTGGTCGCATATTGTTTGTGTGAGTCAGGCATTCAACCATTTGTTGCACTGCTGACAATTGAGCTACGACAATGGAGCAGTGCATTTTGTATTCAGTCGTTCAGTGTGTTAGTTTTAGTTTATTTTGTTTCCTCTTTTTCTCAACTAACTTTTACTTCAATTCCAATCTCATTAGGCTGTAGCCTCTTTTATTATTTTTCACATTACTCACATTAAACACTATTGCTTCATGCTTTTATGGTGGAACAGATAGACATTGCAGCTGATAATACAGCTAGGCCTAATCTCTGTGCAAGATATGTATGCTTTGTTGATCCATGTCTACCTTTGCACAGATTTTCAGTGATAAGAGGTCATATGGAAACAATCTATAAACAATTGATGTAGTCAACATTACAGGTGTATTATGCCTATATTCATGATTTGATTTCAAGATGTACAGTATGTGTAATGATAAAACATATACAGCAGCAACAACACTCCAAATTAATGGGTAAGATAGACATCTTAGTCCTAAATGTACACAATCACATTCTTTACCAGTTCACCCTCTCTTCGTTTTTTTAATGCAATCAAGAGCAGACCAACTTGACTTGCAGGTGTCACCTACAGTCGATATGTTCAAGGCAACATCAGAGCCTGAAACTTTGTCTGGTGACTGGCAGATCTAGGCTGGCTGAACACTGTCACCCTATTGAGGCTCCATCCAATGTGCATTAGGCCACATAGAGCCTTTTGATTGGTTACAGCATGTATAGAAGGAAAATTCTTTACTCTAGGCACGATTAAAGGAGGTATGTACAAAATGTTGACAAAATGCAGAGAGCACTGAGTGCACAACTATGTTCCATTTGATGATGGAGTGGGTGGTATTGTGAATCTTCATAAATAAACAAATACAAATACATTATGCACATCAATGGCTGGGGTATGCTGCATCCTCAATTAAAATTAAAACCCCGGACCAGATCAGAACTCTGAAAATATGCAGTTTGAATAGGAATAATAGAAGACTTTCCAACATGATGGAGCCATATGACTGATAATCATGCCTGTTTTCCAGTTCCAAATCCCTAATCTCAGATCTCTTACAGAATACTTTTTCAGTGCTGGGTTTCCCACCCTTCCTCTTACAGTGTTATAGGTGGGGCACTCCAATGCTAAGTAACAATGATGTCTCAGGACATCTACTAACGCAGATTGCACTGCTGGGAGTACTTTAGGGCACTTGAAAATTCAAAAGTACACACAGAACTCTTACTTACAATTTGTGGTACAAAATATGCATTATACCTTTTTGTCTGACATTCTGTAAGTCATTTGACGACATTCGATTTATCATTTGTATGTTGTACCAGATGTTGTGCTAATGAACTCAGGCGCGGAACACAGAGTCAGGACACAAATATAAAATAATAGGGTATTTAATGAGGAAATAGCCAGAGTCTGGCCACACCCACACAAACAGACAGACAGGAGAGAGGGAGGCACTGGGACAGACTAGGTGGAAGTGGAGGGCGTGACACCAGAGTTGGTAATTCTATTTAATTATATAGGCAGTGTCTGGGGGAAAAGATTTGCATACTCAAAAATATACAACAAATGGTTATACAGTACTATAAAACAATATACTGTACATTTTATATAATTTTGTCATATGTATTGAAGTTTTTTTTTGCAATAAACCGTTTATTTTGTTGTCTTTCTCAGCTGAATACTTGGCCCTTAGTCACAGTTACTGTCAGCCATACCCCTCCCTAAAGGTGACATCCCAGAAGAATTAAAGGTCCGTCATTCTGCCCTTTTGCTTAATAAGGCACAAAGCACCACTCACATTAGCTGTAAAGTTCAAGCCTGTGTCCTTCTGTGACACCTGTGTGTACCTCTGAAAAAAAAGCCAGGGCCTGTGGAATTAGTGCAATGAGAGAACTGAAATGATCTCGATGAGGATAATAATAGCTTCATCCAAAGTCAGAGATGGATCCTTTTCTGAACTATCCTCCAAACCCCTACATGCTACAGTTCATACATACAAATTCCCCTTGCCTTTCCACTAAGGGATTACTTAAGCATAAGGGTCTTATTATGGAAAGACACAAGCTATAGACACCTGGCACCTATGCAGTCTTTTATCTATTTATCTATTTTCTTTGCAGTAAGTACAGTCTCTTATCAGTGTAAACACTGCATGATGTTACCTGTTATATCATGTCTGATCTGCAGTGTGGGTGGAACATTGGCAAATGACTGACCTGTCGCTGGACATCCTGGCCTTAATGTCTTAGTGGGGGGGTGGGGGGTGGGGGGGGTTGTTTAGAAAATCAGATAATACACTGTGATTACTCCCTGGATCATCACCATCAGGAACAATGTCATTAAAGGGTTTCGGCACTCAAGCCTAAAAAGTACTTAATTTCAAAAATCACAAGCTAATACATTTCTGTTAATACATATTCTGCTGACCACTTTTGTTTGATTAAATCATTTGTGATAAACAATATGAGTTTGAGTTTTGTTTAATAAACTGGCCTCAGATGATCACCATGTACTGTAATATGTAAGCGCCATATGGTTTCTTTGAGTGGACTCTGGACACTGGCTAACAACATATATTTAAGGGTCATATAATCCATTCAATACAATGATTGTTCTTACTCTTTTTTTCAGAAGAGAAAACAGAGCCTTGCTAGCTCACTGAACTCTTATCATCTAGGAGGCAATAGATTTAGTTTGCACTGTGTCAAATCGACTAAAGTATTCACTGTCTGCTTGAAACAGCCATATGCTTGAAAAGGAGAGGGACAATACTTGTAGATTTAACAGATAATCATGCTCTTAATGGACAAACACTCTCACACGCTCGCACATGCACACACACACACACACACACACTCTCTCTCTCTCTCTCTCTCTCTCTTCATCTCTCTGATGAAGGCTTCATTGATCACTCTCGGACCATGTGTGCTTTATAAAGGTCAACTCCGCCACTGGCCCATGCTTCATCCGTCAGAGTAATACATTACCCAAGCGTATTGTGAATACTTCGCACATGCACGCTTCACAAGGCAACGTAATCAAGAGAGTATGAAAAGGCCAGCTGTATCCACAGTCTCTCTCTCCCTCTCACTTTCTCTATCACTCTCACACACACACACACACACACACACACACACACACACACACACACACACACACACACACACACACACACACACACACACACACACACACACACAAATAAACAACCAAATAATAAACAACCAAATAATAACACAGAGGCGATCTTATATGACGGTGACCATTCCAAATGTGGGTTCAATTCAGCACCACGAACAGCGCCTGGAGATTTTAGCATCACCACTGCAGTGCACGGTGGTTTCACGCCATGTGTGGCTGTTTATTGTTACGGAAAATACAGCGTTGTTGTAGAACTAATCCAAACTCAATTACCGAAATGTAACCCAGTGTTCCATAACTGTCATTCGACTGGCCCCTTTACCTCAAGTGAGTCTTTCCGTTCATCCCTGATGAAAAAAGCGATGACCCGGTGACACACGTCGGCCTATCTGTCGTGCATTTCATTGGTTTCAACGACTTCTGTAGGCCTATATGTATGATAATTGAAAAAGACAATCATATTAATTTAATGTATATTTATACGCAGATATACCAATGGCATTCGCATAGCCTATATATGCATAGAGTTTTCAGTTCAGGTGCGCATACGCGAAAAGAGTTGCATTACGGTTCCGGTCGTATGTATATTACTTCACTTACTTTGGTCACAGACTGTTATACTAAGATCGGATGCGCTGACAAAGTCCCTTTACCTATTGCAGTTAACTTTCACCAGCTTTGGAGGTATGTTGGCGATCCAGGTCTTAGAAGCTGCTAATAAAATATAGGCTTTAAAATCAACGTTTTATGCCCTCACGATGGAACTACTAAAATCACCAACTACTGGTCGCCAAAATAACGCACATTGAAACCAGCTACTTCAATGCATTTTTTTTATTTTTTTATTTTTTTTATTTATTTTTTTTACTTTTTTTGCATTGGGGGTTAGAGGTGCACGTGCACATGAATGTGGACATTTGACATGTGTTGTGATCTCTGGACTGGAGCAGAACGCAAACAACATATGGAACGTGGGGGCCGCTGTTGGTGTTAAAAAATAGGACAGGTAGCTACAATTACAGGTAGGCTACACTGTACCACTATAGGGCACTGAGGGGCAGGCTAATAGCCCATCAACCAACTCTATGTGGGTCTGCTAACCAACTTTAGCAGACCCACATAGAGTAGGCTACTTAATGCATGTGCGTGGCAAACTGCGCGTCCACCTGTCTCCCTGCGTGTGCAACACACCCTCCCACCTCTCAGTGCCCACTCGAGTTCGCTCGGAGTGAGGATGAAGGCACAGAACATTCGGACCCTCTCTCTTATACTGTGCATGATCTCCTACCTACTGGTGGGAGCTGCGGTCTTTGACGCACTCGAGTCCGAGACCGAGAGCTCGAGGGAAAAGACCCTGGAGCAGAAGCGCAACGAGCTGAAGAAGAAGTACGGATTTACCGATGACGACATTGAGCGAGTGGTCTTGCAGTCGGAGCCCCATCGCGCGGGAAGACAGTGGAAATTCGCGGGATCCTTTTACTTTGCCATCACCGTCATCACAACGATTGGCAAGTCATCCTGCTGTGCTTTCCCCACCTGTCTCTTACTGTATAGGACTAATGCAGCACAATATAGCAAGTCCATAAACTCCTGTGTCTCAGCCCTTTTAGTAAAAAAAAGTTTGACATATGTGTGTTTTTTGTGTTATGTACACATCTCCATGTCTATAGATGTGATAGATGCTATATGATTCTGCAGGTTATGGCCACGCTGCCCCAGGCACGGATGCTGGCAAGGCATTCTGTATGTTCTATGCAGTCCTGGGCATCCCTCTGACCCTGGTGATGTTCCAGAGCCTGGGTGAAAGGATAAACACCTTTGTCCGCTACCTCCTCCTCAGGACCAAGCAGTGCTTTGGGTTACAGAGGACCGAGGTGTCCATGGGGAACATGGTGCTGGTTGGCTTCCTGTTCTGTATGGGAATCCTGTGTATTGGAGCAGCCGCCTTCTCCCACTTTGAGGGCTGGACCTTTTTCCATGCATACTACTACTGCTTCATCACGCTCACCACCATTGGCTTTGGGGACTTTGTGGCCTTGCAGAAGAATGAGGCCCTTCAAAAGACTTCCTACGTGGCCTTCAGCTTCATGTACATCATGATGGGGCTAACTATCATAACTTTCCTCAACTTGGTGGTGCTGCGCTTCCTCACCGTGAGCACGGAGGAGGGGGGCGGGATGCTGGAGGTAGAGGGAGAGGAACAAGGAGCAGAGCCTGAGGGGACACACTGCAGAGAGGTGGAAGTGGGGGAGGAGGAGACTGATGTAGAAGCTACAGCCCTGGGGGCACCTGAGGACGGACACAGTAGTCGCTTCAACCTCACGCTACCCATGGAGGGGGGCACCAGTCGCACCAACCTCATCCCCTCCCCACCTGAGGAGTGGAGGGTGGCCCCCAGCAGCAGGGTCCCCGCTATTCCCCCAGAGGCCAGCATCAGTGCCCTGTGTTCCTATATGTGCATCGGGCTGGAGGCTTGTGACAGCCCCTCCCCGACTCCGTCCCACTGTGAGCACTCAGGCTGCCACACCAATCCTGTCTTCTACAACTCTGTCTCTTACAGGGTGGACAGGGCCTCCTGCAGCTCCAGGGGCACCACGGCCCAGTCCTCCTCTAGCAGCGGGGCTCTCTTCCTGGGGATGAACAGTCCTCACACACGGAGGAGGTCAGTGTAGCCTCCTAGACTGCTGGGAATACCTGGACTAAGTGGCCTTTGTTCTTGATTTTGTCTTTTTATTTGAAGCTCTGAGAGGGCAGTACAGATATGATACTGTACTCTGATTCTCTGGCGGAACAAATTGTGTAGGATTTTTCAGTCACAGTTGTAGCACTTACATATTTCAGGATGTACTTATGAGTTTATTTTTCCAACCAAAAGGTAGCATTTACAGATATCTGCATTGTATTTTGTAATAAAAAAAATTCTACAGCACAAATACACTCACCGGCCACTTTATTAGGTACACCTATTCAACTGCTTGTTAATGCAAATATCTAATCAGCCAATTACATGGCAGTAACTCAATGCATCTAGGCATGTAGACATGGTCAAGACGACCTGCTGAAGTTCAAACCGAGGATCAGAATGGGGAAGAAAGGTGATTTAAGTGACTTTGAACGTGACATGGTTGTTCGTGCCAGACGGGCTGGTCTGAGTATTTCAGAAACTGCTGATCTACTGGGATTTTCACGCACAATCATCTCTACAGTTTACAGAGTATAGTCCGAAAAAGAAAAAATATCCTGTGAGCGGCAGTTCTCTGGGCGAAAATGCCTTGTTGATGCCAGAGGTCAGAGGAGAATGACCAGACTGGTTCGAGATGATAGAAAGGCAACAGTAACTCAAAGGTTGGTGGTGGTGGTTTAATGGTGTGGGGGGGGGGGGACACTTTGGGCCCCTTAGTACCAATTGAGCATTGTTTAAATGCCACAGCCTACCTGAGTATTGTTGCTGACCATGTCCATCCCTTTATGACCACAGTGTACCCAATGGCTACTTCCAGCAGGATAACGCGCCATGTCACAAAGCTCACATCATCTCAAACTGGTTTCTTGAACATGACAATGAGTTCAGTCACCAGATCTCAATCCAATAGAGCACCTTTGGGATGTGGTGGAACGGGAGATTCGCATCATGGATGTGCAGTGGACAAATCTGCAGCAATGATCCAATCCAATGGTCCAACCCGGGACTAGCAAGGTGTACCTCAAGTAAAAACTCAAGTAAAATAAAACTTTTCATGTTTTCCTTGTCTCTTAGAGTATGCTTTCTTGACAAATGCATTGGTAAATATTGACATTATGAGTGCTTTATTGCAAAGATGTGACCCCCACTTTGGGAGATTTGTTAACAAAAAGCTTTGTATGGTCTTTCTTGTATAGACGTATCACCACTTAATTCTAGCCTATTGTTGTTTAGAAAATCTAAATTGTCCATCTACATTATGAGGATGGAGAACACTCATCAGAGAGACACGCAAGTGGGGCCCATTTTAACCAATGAAATGATTTAATCTCTGACATTCCTCTATGGTCACCAGTGACCTGAAGCTCCTCTCCAGTCTGTAATCATTAGTAGGTTCCTCCTGACCAGTGTTCTCTCTGTTGCTTAGTCTGGTTCCCTTGGTAACATTTCCATCCACAGTTATCTGCAGTGGAAAACTAAGGTTGGACATGTAGCTACAGAAGTGGTAGGAAAGGATTTAAGACTGTGTAACTTTGAACTGTTTCACTTTGATATTGACTCTCGGATACATCTTTAGTACTAGACTACAATCATGGTACACAAACATGTATTGAATTTCTGATCTACACACCAACTGGTTATACAAACATAATTACCATATTACGTAGGCCTAATACACTTCAACACTACATAAACGGACATATTCAATATCTTGCACTCCTTGTCACATTTCTTTCCAAATATTCCTCCTCCAACAGGTGAATGTCCAATACATAGCATGATGGCAGGGACCTTTAGTGGCCACAGTATTTAGAACCCCAGCAACATGTTCATCATTATACTTGTTCCTTACACTAGGGAGCAGCATTGCTCTAAGAATCAATTAGGAAAAATATGTGTGTGTGTGTGTGTGTGTGTGTGTGTGTGTGTGTGTGTGTGTGTGTGTGTGTGTATGTGTGTGCATGTATGTGTGTGTCTGTGTGTGTGTTGAGTGTGAGCGAGAGAGCAAGACAGAGCAAGAGAAAGTCTGTGTGTTTCTCCCTATCCTCTTTTCTGATTGATATTCAATCAAGACCAAAGCATACACAGTAATTGCTGTAGCAAATGTAGATTTTAACACCACAACTGTGTGACTGATTAAAAAACTAAACATGCATCTTTAATTTCCAATGAAGTGATGTTGACAATGGATGTGCCAGTTATGAATACCCAGTGAAAGTTCAGTGCTCATTATTAGATGTGAATGGGTGTACCAGGGGCTCATCCAATGATAAGTGAACATGAGCTAATGATTTACTATTCAGTCAAGCATAGGGGAGACTCTGAATCAATAATTTATTCAAAAGTGATTTAGGAAGATGTTTGTAAACAAATAAAATGGACTAAGCTAAACCATGAGCAAGATCAATCCAGCTGCATCTGTGTGTGGCAGAACAAGTGAAGTCTTTTGTAACTGATGAAACCTATTATATCATTTACATAATTACTCCATTAATACTGCAGATAGCACTGCGCTTTATTATTTCTAATGCATCTGGTGCCTCTTCATATCCATTTCTGTCAGTACGTGGCTGTCAGCTCAAAGTGATGACAAATATGTACAGTGAGCAAATGCCTTGACAGTAGAAAGCTAATGATAGTATAAAATGAGGTTGTCATGGAGAGTGACATTATGACTCTTCTTTGCATGAAGAATTTGTGCTCGTTTTGTCATCATTTGTAGTGATTGGTTGCAGAGAATTGCTTCTTCATTTGGCCTATCTAATCTCTCTGTTTGCTTCTGGTCCATTGAGCAGGGTTCGGAAGGTCTCCTGCTGCCAGTCAATACATGTCTATTTAAAGTATACTTAGGCCCATCACACTATCCATAACCCTTTTCTATTGTAGAGGAATTTGTGTAGTTTAACAGACATACTGTATGTGTGTGTTCAATAGAGATATCATTATGCAATCTATTACATGGTGCCATTGCAGGTTAACAACTGCAGGTGGTGATAGTGTTCTTCTTAAAAGCCATGGCTCTCAACACACTACTGGTATTAGAAAGAAACAAACATTTGTTATAGAACCATTAAATCTTAATTTATTATTTTTTTTCACTGCCTAGAAACACTTCAATAGGCTACTTTTCCCCCAAATCTGTTTCTCATCGCTGATTGAAACCCATCGAAATTAATATGATACTTATAATGATCGACAATGACACGATTGAACTGAGAACAATGATAATGGGGAAAAAGGGGTGAAAAAGGCAAACAAACATTTGCACAATCGATGCCTTATGTGTCCTATAGCCTATCCATAAGATTTAAGCTGAAAATCAAAGCTCATCAAGGAAACATGTAAAGTGCACCATTGTCTGTGGACCTTTCACACTCAAACTACAAAGATTTGCTGCAGTTCTGGAGCAGGACTGAGACCTCGGCACTCTACGCTATGCCTAGTTGTGCTACAGAGTAAGGTGGCCTAACACAAAGTATATCCCTGAATACATTAGGCCTATTATTTAATTACACTGTTTAAAAAGACACCCTAAAGCCTAAATCTTTATCTGGCTGCAGTAACGAAAACCTGGCACAATGTCATAACATTGCAATAATACACTTATGTTTAGTCTCTATCTAAAGTTGAGAAGTGCCATGATAATATTTATCCAGATGGTTTATGCTATCTAGTTCTATTTTCACAGCTCCCTGAATTGAGTGTCATTCGACTCTATAACTGATTGAATGGAATTTAATTCACACCAAAACAACGTGCACTGTTCTGTCAAACAAGTTTGAAAATGGGAAATTTACTTAATATGTTCAGGGATTCTTTTCAAACCAAATACTGTAGATCCCATTGCTTCCCTGTGACTGATTCAAAAATACCCTACCAAACAACTCAGTTTATTGCTCTCTGATATTTCTGTGGAATTGTTCTGTCGAAGGGCTGCTTTGGATCTTGCTTGTACTTATATAGATCTGGATTGGCTTGGAGAGAAGGTGAATAATTGATTTCCCTTTGTGATTACAACAAACCCTCTCCTCTCCAGTCAGCTCTCTGAAGTGTGCCCCACATTGAAGGCTCTTTAATGCACAGTGGAATATTAGGCTGATAATAAGACGCAATGGGAAACATAGGTTCAAGTAGAGTGCACCATGCTTCTTTCTCAGGGTTAAGAGTTTGTGCGCTTTAATAATGAATAAGGCAGTGTTGCGTTAAAGAGCCTACATGCAAATAGTACCTACATGAAATCACAAACAAATTGAACCATTTATAATGGTAATGATGTATTTATGAAGGAAGAGCTATTTATGTACTCAACACATGGGCTGCATTGTTTGCACATACTGATTTATTCACAAGGAGACAAACTCCATCTCTTTTCTGACTGATATGTGATTATTCCAGGTCTATGTAACCAGGCCGTGAAATAAAAATCAGTTCTGATTTATAATGACGGCCTTGCCATGATGCTTCAAAGCACATATTGATGATGCTTATTGTAACTCACAGTTACACAGGGCGAGTTGATACAGTTGGGTGACATCATATCAGTGAAAAGTACACAGGGTTCTTAAAATGAGTGGTGGCGTTTGGAGTGGTCACATGTAGAAATGTGCTGCCACTGTTCTGTTATTGTATTCTCTATCCATCTGTCTCTACCACATGAATTATGATGGACATGTTGAGATGTTAAATATCTAATTATGGTTAATGACTCCATTGATGACTCCATTGTGCTTGGATCTGTGGGTGTCAAAAGGCCCTCTCTAGGACTAATTGTCTCTAGGTTCTTCATAAAGAAAATAACAAAAAATAAAGATATAATCATTAAAAACAAATGTCATACTTATTCAGGCTGATTAAATGAAAAACATTAAGATTCAGTGTGAGAGCTTTGGAAAACAGACGTTAGCAGAAGTTCATTGGTGGGGTAATTGCTCATTAGTTTTAATTTCCAGCCAATTTGGTGTATCTGTATAGCAGCATGGTGTGGATGTTTTTACTGTGTGGATGTCTCCTTCAATCAGCCACAGGTTTCTTTAGGACTGTGTGTCAAAAAGATCACTTCGGCTGGCTAATTGCAGCGAATTCAATTACATTATCAAAAGAGGGTTTGAATTACTCCATAATCAAGATGCCCACAGTGCATTAGGTGCGACATCTCCTCACAGCACGTGTTACAACAATGTTCATTGTCTATGCTGTGGGAAAAAGAAATATTACTGTATGTGCTGTATGAAATCAACTGATTTCATGGGCCTGTATGTTTTGAACCATATATATTTAGTCATATACTGCTTGAAGAATAAACATTGTTTGGACAACACAACACAATTGGAAGATTAGTATTCCATTAGTTAGTTCTGTATTATCACCTTCATACAAAATAACACACATTCTAGATGTACTATGGCAATATAAACCAAGTGTGTTCATTGAAGTGTATGCTCTTAATGTTTAGGAAATATTTTTTTCAGATGATGGGGCATCTGAGCTTTGAGCTAAACAGTAAGGCTTCCAGGCAAATCGTTCTCCACACATCATTCAGCTTCTCCTGTGAGAGAGCGTCGGCACGCAGAGGGGGTGGAATTACAGGGCTAGCTGTTTATTCCTCTCCTCCTCAGGTGCAGTGCTCCACAATTAGCCATTCTCTCTGAGCACACAGCAGCCCCACGTCTCACGGCAATGAGGAGGAGGGATAGGGATGGAGAAAAAGAAGAAAGGAAAAAAGAGAGTGAAATGCAGTTCTGATAGTAACTTGGAGCTTTGGCCTTGGACGTGTATTTGCGGCCATGAAGGAAGGCAGCTGCCTGTGGGAGATTGATGCCTTTGTTTAAGTTGTCTTTATTGAGTGTGAGAGGCTCTGTGAGAGGCTATGTTAGTAGGACTGACTGACCCATTAAAATTTAGTCATGAGGCCTCTCAGGATAAAGTCTCAGAGTTGGAAAATTAGTATGTCTACCATTTAGGAACATGGGTGAAGAGGACAAGTGTCTCACTGTGGGTAGGGAGAAGGAATAATCATACTCATCATTAAGGCAACAGATGAGTTGGGGGAAATGTCTCAAACAACAGAAGACAGAACAGGAGGGTTCATACTGCACATCATAAAATGAACAAGTGAATAGATAATAGTTTTGCCAGACACATAATCATCATCCATTGTCTGTGTCATTTCACTTCTTTATATATCCCCGGATATAATAAGTATTCATAAAGGAATCATTCGTCATTATTTTCTACACCACTTTTGAGGGTGAGGGTTAGTGTTTCCTCAACTGTGCTACCACCAGGGGTGACAGTGCTTTCCCCTGTTCACCTCAACACTAACCAAGTCGGACTCATTGTCTGTATGACACAAGCGCTATGTTTTTATCACTATGTGTAGTGCCAGGGCCAGTACAAAATGATGTTCTTTGACATAGGACAGTTTCAAAAGTTGCTGCTTTGGCAGAATTGGATGAGGGAGATAAGAGAGATACAATTTATTAAACCACAGGCACTCAGTCGTAAGGATAACAAATGCATGTCTCTCTTTTTTTTTATTTTTAGAAGAAGAAAGCGGCAAGATGAGCAAGAGGGGACCCACATAAAGAATGACTGCAGTTGAAGATATGAAAGGGGAATTATTCATACTTTCTGTAAAAAGATTGACACCAGAATGATTTGTCGACTCTGTTAATCTTCCTAAACGAGGGAGTAGTTAGATCTTTACTGGGGACTCTGCATTAAATTATTCAGCATACTGCAGTTGTGTTTCATTCCATTTATCTTTCTCTCACTGTCAACTGTCAGGCTCCTGGTTTGCTCACTACACTGTTGCATTGTGATGCTATGGCTCTTCACAGGCCAATGCTCATTAGCATTACCACCTCGGGAATAGGAGTATAACAACAAAGAGAATGCTTTTGATGTCACGTCGTCATTTTATACTCGTTTATACCACCAGCCACACGATACTAAGAAAAATATGACATTTTACTATGCCATGAATTTAGTTGCTTCTCTCTACTGTTCCATACAGCCAGGCTATAACAATGGCATCTCTCTCTTACTGTCACACAAACTACAGTCAAACCGCTTGACCTGCACTATACCAATGTGGCCATTTGTCAAGGCGTTATGACCTGACTCAACATGGCTGATCATGAGACATCACAATAGAGTCATACATGTATGTTTATCGCATGTATTATGCATTACTTATGTGTAATGCATTACTTGTAAACTCTAAGGAAAAGATACGGGTAATTCAGAACAATCCTAATGATTGCAATACCACTTTGAGTCTATCAACCCATTTATTTCCCCTCGGATATGGAATGATATTGACATTCTGTTGACTGCTTCCTGGTCTGGTCTGCTGAGCAAGAGGAAGCAGAAGTTTACACCAACAGGACATAACACCGCTTGCCATTAATCATCAAAGGTCTCTTTAGGAAACAGATGCACTAGGCTAATCTGCATCTGTTTTTTATGCCAGACTTGAAACGTATTCTACATCAATTAATCTTAATAATGATTCTTAGTAATCAATTACTTCACTTTCAAACAAACAAACATTACCAAAGCAACTATCAAATGTTTTTATACCAACAGAAAATGTGTTGGCAGCAAAGACCAAGCAGGGATGGTCGGAGCCAAAAACTAAGCAGCGTGTGTTCTCACCTTAGTTTTATCCTCATACCAACACAGTAGGACTTGTATGACTAATGACTGCTATATTCATATTGTAGTCTACTGGCAGGGGACAGAATCATTGTTTGATTGCCAGTGGGAGGTAAGGAGATACTATAGCTGGGAATTAGTACTTAAGGAATCAAGGAACAAGATTATGGTATACAAACACACAGAAACAGTTGTGTTATTATATATATGCCATTTATGCCATTTAGCTGACACTTTTATCCATTCTTACTGTATGCCTGCACTGTGTTGGTTAGTGCACTGCATACATGGTTTCAGAGCATGAGCAGATCATGCCTGTATGGTTATTGGGTTATACCTTAATTGATACCCATTGATTGGCTAGAGATCAAGTCAAAGATACTGCTACCCCTTAGAGCGGGAGCCCGATGGTCTTATGTTCCTAACGAGAGCTCATATAAAAACTCGTACATAGTTTTCGTAATAGTTTTGCCAGACACATAATCAACTATTACATCATAATTTGAGATGCAGGTTCCTCTTGTCGTTTTTTTTGGTGCCAGAAACAACTGCTGTTACTACTACTAATATTCTGTTGGAACACAACATACATATCTGTGATTCTTTATATGGTATAGAGATGATTCACTAGTCACACACAAAAGGTCTTCCTCTGTTACAAAGAGTAAAAGTGTGTTGGTCCATGAAGGCAAACCATTCAGTATTCTTTCAAAGCACTCTACAGCTCTGTATATCTTTACTAATTTCAGTTGCTCATCTTAAATATATATATATATATGCTAAAGAAACACTAACATTACATTCTAACACAACACTTTGCATGAATGAAAGAACAATATCAATACAAGACACAATCACAATTGATGGGGATGACATGAAGATATGTACAAAAAGTTAGAAACTTCTTCTTCTGCCTGACAGCCAGCTGTGTGACTCACACTGGCTTTACCAGCCCTGCATGCCTCCCACTTCAGCACTGAGCTAGTCTCTTTAGTCTCTTGTTTTCTCCCAATCACAGAACCCTGAGACATCAGAATAAAATATCAGCCAGAGAGACACCATCACTCCGAATCCTAGAGGAGCCTCCCCACCTGCAGTGAGAATAAATCTTCAACTTCACTGTTCCCCACTAACGAGCCAAAAGACTAACAGCATGGTAAACGGAATAAAATACAAAACCCAGCTAAACAAGAGTGAGAGGCCATCTGTGTGTGTGTGTGTGTGTGTGTGTGTGTGTGTGTGTGTGTGTGTGTGTGTGGTGTGCTGTGGTGTGGTGTGGTGTGGTGTGGTGTGGTGTGGTGTGGTGTGGTGTGGTGTGGTGTCGTCTGGTCTGGTCTGGTCTGGTGTGGTGTGTTTGTGTGTGTGTGTGTGTGTGTGTGTGTGTGTGTGTGTGTGTGTGTGTGTGTGTGTGAGAGAGAGAGAAACAGTGTGTGTGTGTTTGTGTGTGTGTGTGTGTGTGTCTCAAGGGACAACAAAAAGGAGCCTTGACTCAGATCGGTGGAGATTGTGACAACATAACAACTCTATTGTTAAGCTTCATAAATGCTATTCAAAGCTCTAGAATTGGCTCACAGTCAGCAGGTGGCCTGTCATTGTAAAACAACTCAAAGAAATGTCACACTGTGAAAGAATTGCCTAAATGCTGGGAAACATTTCATGTGGCTTTGTGGGTTGCATATTTGATCAATATGAGGCTGTCCTGTATGCATAGAATATAGTTAAAAACCTTTGGTAGACACTGATAACTGCAACATATCTCCCCTAAATAAAAATGTATGGCTGTTACTTCACATTAATGCTTCTTTGTTCTGATTGCTCAGCTTGAATAAGGTTAGAACTTGAACCATAATGAATCTTAAGGCATAGCTACTGCTTGTGGTAAATAAATACATGTCTAAATACTTGAAAATCAATCCTTAGCGTTATAATTCCACTTTCAGGTGCTGTACGATATACCTCATCACACACTTTCTGTCCTGTTTTCTGTCCTGTCCTGAAGTTACACACATACTCCCCTCCTCCACCCCTTGTGGTTGGAAACGTGTCATGCCTGAAGCCAACCTGGCACGGTGGAGGAGTGGAACCCTCAGAGAAGTGATTAAACAAAGCTCAGAGCTCAGGAGATGTCCCTGTAGGAGGCCCATGTGATATTCCACTGTTATCCTCACCTCTCTCTCAGCATTCCTTCTCTAAATCAAAATAACTTTTTTATTAGGGGACACACTATCAAATGATAGGAATTTGGGGAAAATGACTGTGTAGGATGATTGGATAGGATGGAAATGTGGGTAGGATGATAGGGATTTTGGTTACCTACTCCTGTATAGATAATTAAACATAATCCAATGACAAGATTTATTTGTTTAATATGGATGAACTGAACTGGAATGTCAGATGTCCCTTTAAGCTCTTACCAGCAAAAAAAACGGACATGTGAGTTTAGATTAGGCTTTGGTTTCAACTGTTTATAAAGGTTGAGAGAATGTGGCTATTTGATTCTAGGTCTTCCTCAGGAGGCTATAGGAGGATGTAAAACCATGGCGTCGTGAGATCGCAGGCAAGTGTTTCTCTCTGTAACCCCATTGTGACTTGCAGACTTAGGGACTCCACAGCTCCCCACTGGCAGAGGAGGGGATGATGGATGATGCCATGCTGAACTAGTTTAAGAGGAGCATCATACAATCACTCATTTCAAAAGGCAGTGCTTCACAAAGCCAGCCTGGGGAATGACATGGAAAGTAATATCCATCAACAGGCAGTCAGGCGATAGTGCTATCAGCAAACACAATTTAGACCTCAGGAACATTATTGTTTTTCTTATTCTTCTCTGTTATTTTTCAGCACAACGATGAGCTGAGTGATGTGTGAGTGTGTGATGAATATGATACTGATGTCACAACATTAGGAACTTTCTCATTATGGTGAGAATTGTATTTGGGTTCTTAGACATCCTGCAAAAACGAAAAACATTCTCTTCTCTTATTATTACATGTGCATGTCATGTTGTGAGTGTATTCGTGCTTGTTTGGATGTGCACACACACACATACACACACACACACACACACACACACACACACACACACACACACACACACACACACACACACACACACACACCCTCACAGTTGTTGCATCAGTGATAAAGTAATGTATTCAAAATCAGTTTTCCCTGTTTCTCTCATCGAGATGGCGTAATGGTGCAGATGTCTCTGGAAACGTAATTTCACAGATGATGGAGTTTTAGTTATGTGCCATACTTGTGCTACCTTGTGTCTACCTGTTTGTTGTGATTGCATTCATCAAAATGACAGAATCAAAAGAATGCTTCAGCTCTGTACTCAAAATCACTATAGAAAGTTGATAGTTCGTATGGTTATAAATTACACAGAACCTGTCAAATGTGACTTAAGTTGATGTCACTGTATTTCTTTTACCTACTTTACATTGCATTACCACTGACACATCTATATTTGATTCAGCCCCTACAGAATGGAAATAAAAGAGAGAGAGAGAGAGAGAGAGAGAGAGAGAGAGAGAGAGAGACAGACACACACACACACACACACACACACACACACACACACACACACACACACACACACACACACACACACACACACACACACACACACACAGGAAGCTGCCTATCCTGTAATCCCTTTTGGATTGCTAGGAAGTGATGTGTTTGAACAGAGCGCGGTGAGGATGAGGATGGGGTTGGTGGCGGATGGGTACTCAGCGAGAGTCTCCCAAATGGATTGCCCAGATTAAAGTGTCCCAATCACTGAGCTCAGATCTCACCCTGGCTATCAGGGGGGAATTCATCAATTCAGAGACACAGGGCAACAGAGATTTAAAAAGGAGGGGGGGGGGGGAAATGGAGAGCAAAATCTTGTCTTGAGGCTTTGCAGAAATTGAAAGCCGCTCATCTCCCCACAGGCCTGTGGTAAGGTGGAGATGTATTTCAGTCGGCACTGCAATATTGAATATATTACAGCGAATCAGATGTATCTCTTTTTCGTTGATCTCTTTTGCAGTAACAGAGGACATACTTACAGATAACAGAACTACTGTTTGAGAGAAAAATAAATGATGACACCCAAGATGTCACGCAAGCTTTGCTGAGACATCTGCAAATGGTGTTCATCAGCTAATGAACGTTCACAACCTTGGGAAACATCCTCACAGAGTTGAGACAGCTAGGATGTACAATGCAAATTCTTTCATCTCAAGCCGCTGAGTACACTCACTGCACACCTGGGACCCATATTGTGGCCCTCCTTGCAGACATAAAGACTACTGTATATGGGATCTCCCTTCCATGGTCTCAACCCAGGCAGTCTGCTGACCTTTTCACCACAAAGCCTCTCCCAGCTGTGAAACAGACACATGCCTCCTCCACAGTAATCTCCCAGAACCAGCTCCCATCGGGCCAATTACTGACTCAAGGCAAGACCTCCTCTCACCTCCTCCCCCTGCTTCATAGGGTCATCTATCTGAGCTGGGTTAGGCTACAAGTACAACACCAAAGCACACAGTGGAGGGGTGCACTGCATGTATTGCCTGGTAGTGGAAGTGGTATGAAACATAACCGACATTTGGACACTTTTGAAAGATGCTCCCAATGAATGGACCATCATATACAGTACCTTAGGTCTATACTGTTTATAACCAACCAGGTTTTTTTACAGAAGTATCTCAATTGCATATTACTTAGGCCTAGAAAGATGACGCATACTGTAGGTAAAGCTATTATGCATTCCAAAGCAACTTGAGAGACACTTAACCTGTATCATTTCCCTCTGAGGAGAGATAAGAGATAGAATCCGAGTCCTCCTGAGAGAGCCCATATGTTGCGGCGGGGGGGGTGTCCTGTTAGTGATACATTCTTTTAATTAGATAAAACAACTTCTCCCAATTTGCCGGCTGCTTAAGCAGTGCATAAAGTACACATGGAAGGAGGGAGAGGCTGGGAGGGAAGAGGGAGACAGACAGATAGACAGACAGACAGACAGACAGACAGACAGACAGACAGACAGACAGACAGACAGACAGACAGACAGACAGACAGACAGTGGCTGATCTCTGTGCCAGTGAATAAACCTGCTTTGCTCCTGGGAGGCGGGCACAGTGTGTGGCAGTGCCAGAGCTTGGCAGCCAGGCGGGCAGCAGAACATAGCTCCCAGCTCCATCTTCACTTCCTTGCATCTACTATCTCTGGATGTTACAGCCTGATTACTCATGTTGTTGCCCGATTCCCATGATGAATCCGATGATGAATTGTCATGAGTGATTGTTAAGAATTAGAATTCAATCATGAGTAAGTAACATGTTGTGCAGGCTGATTGTTTTGAAATCAGTTGGGAAGACAGATCTACAGTATCATTCTAAATCAGTTGAGAAGACAGATCTATCATTGTCTTAAACACTTACATGTGCACACACACACACACACACACACACACACACACACACACACACACACACACACACACACACACACACACACACACACACACACACACACACACACACACACACACACAGGCACTTGCAGTAACATAGTCCCTCCAAGGACCTTTAAAAAGATTGACTGCAAATGCTGCTGCAAGCCTATTCTATTGACTCCAACATATAGAGTATAGCGCAAATATGACCTGCGATAGTGCTGCAAGGGCCAATTTTTGCTTGTTTAATCAATCTCTTGTACATTTTCTGTTGGACTTAATTGATAGATTTTTCTCTTGACAGGCAATTTTGTAAACTCCAAATGGGAGCAGTTTCACACTGCTGTTCGCAGGTCCCAATGAATCCCAATCTATTGATCACACTGCTGCACTGGGAAACCAAATCTGAGACAGCTGCCGTGTCAGCACTCTCCGGGCAGCTACAGAAAAGGGGCAAGAGATGGAGGGAAAACTAGAAACAAAGGAGGAAAGATTAAAAAGGAGAATAATGTTTTCACGCTTTTCCTTTTGGCATATATTCAGTGTGTAATGGTTATTTTGGCAGCACGTTCACTTTGGCTACTAGATTATAGGAGTGTATAAAGGCTTTGTTGGAGATTAAAGCTCTTATGTGCATTTATGGATGTAATTGATTGATCAATGTTTATAGAGCAATGGCTTGTGTGATATTGTGAAAGTGTATAGTCAACACAGTACAGGTGCATACCTCTGATAACACCCATGTTGATATAATAAATGCTATCTGTGGCTCCCTTCATGGCATATACTGAAATGTCAACTGCACAATTTTACGCAATTAACATTGTGCAATAAATCATCCATAAATTATAGAAGTATGTTCAATAATGGACAAACATTTACAAACAATTGAGTAAGGCTACCTTATATATTGGGTTCTGATGGTAAGACAGTTGATCTAAGCTCATGAGGCATTCATAAGTTACGTTTTCAGTATTCTTCAAGAATCAATGGCTGTACATCATTAATTAAAAAGTCAAAAAATGTATGTACCAATTACAGATTGCCCCTTTAAAGGAGTCTTGATGACAATTGTCAAGTGTAAATGTGTATTTGTGCATGCTAGTTTGTTTAACTATGTGTGGGTTCGCATGAGTGCATGTAAAGTGCTAGAAACATTTCAAGTATTAATTAAAGTAATCATCATCATCATGTTCTCTCAACATAGAGTACAAGCTCCCTTTAATAGGAAATTAATGATGATGATTTATTAAGATAAACACAAAGTCATGTAAGGGGATTTCCCACTTGAAGTTTAATATTTCATTAATATCTTAAAAATTGTTTGCAACTCTTTCTGCATAAGTCATGAATACACTCATTAGATGAAGAGATATTCCAATCCCCTATTCATTTGGGGTTCCTTGTATGAATCATTAAGATATGATTTGGGGGCCATGCCATCCCACACACTCATGACGAGTGGCGCTCTCCAGATTGTCACTGATTTCCTCAGAGATTAGGATAAGAAGGGCAAATAGTAGCTCAGTCCATATGAAGGAGATTGAGGGATCATTTAGTAGTATGATTTCTTACTGGGGTCATCAGTACTTCACTACCATCTCTGCTCAATTGTGATACTAACTTACTTGCTCTATTAAACTGTTTGCTCCATTAAAAACTGTTTGCTCTATGAAACTGATCTGTTTCTTTGATAAAGACATGTCAGTGTGTTGCATTTTCTACCAGTATGTCCTCCATCCTGTCACAGGTCTGGTGGGAACCCTGTCCTGTCCTACCATCTCTCAGTATTGCATCCATGTTCTCTTATTTGTGATTACATTAGAGCATGTCGAAAATAATTAGGTAAAATAATCCAGTTTGTATCGATCCCATACCTGTGAAAGGGCTGAGTATAAATGTTGGCATGAGGATGTGTGCGCCTGCACACAATAGTAGGTGCACATATCAGGCAATAGCAACCAGCAACAAAAGGGCTACAAAAGGACGTATTGTGTTGAGTCTGTTAAGAAAAGTGTGAAATAATTAAACAGTTGCATGAAAACGTTTCCTCTATGAACTGTAATGCAAATTTCTTTTGAAACATAAACATATACTCTTTGTATTTTTTTTCACAGAACTTTATTTTTTTCTATCAGAACAGTCTTTTTTCTTTTTCCCTTTGTATTAGGACAGTCTCTTTTTTTCATTTGAACTTTCCCTTTTCTTCGTAACAGAACAATCTTTTTTTCTTTAGGTGTACTGATTAGAATGCCAGTCACCCTCATAGCTGCTGTGGATTACTAACATAAAGCAAGCTATGTAGTGTTTACTACATAAAGTCTCCATATTTGTCCGGTAGTCTAACAAGTCTGCACCGAGGTGTTACACTGCAACTGGAGGCAGGTAAGTGTAATGTCATGTCACATTCTGGTTGTTCCTCTTCCTCCTCTGGTGCTTCAGGAGCACCATGGAGGCGTCTCTAGTGTCATCGGTTCCTGCAGAGTACTCCTTGATGGAGGACTGATGCAGTTTTTGTCCATCCATGTTCTTCATCCATCTTCACAGTGATTCTGGTGCCGGGCTGGATTTCAGGTCAAGTCTCTGACATTGTGCCTCTTGTTGTAGTACTGTCTGTAGTTCTGCTTTGCTCTCTCGTTGGCTTGTCTCAGTGGTTGGAGGTCTGGCCATGCAGGTTGGAGGTTTGCGTCCAGGGTGTGGATTGTGGACAAAATCTGCCTAGCAGAGACTGTGATGGGCTCACACCGGTGGCTTGTAGGGGTGTGGGTCTGTAGCTCATCAGAGCTAGGAATGGATCTGGTTCACTATCTTTTTGGCCGTCTGCATGTCTTTCTCTGCCTCACCATTGGCTTAGGCATAATGAGGGCTGGAGTTTATATGCTGGAAATCATAGTCTTTTTACAAACTGTTGAAATACTTTCCCCGAGAATTGTGACCCATTGTCAGTGACGAGAACATTTGGACATCCCCACTGTGCAAAACATATTTTTGAGTTCGCCCTCTAGTTGTGTCTCCTTGTACTACCATTGCTGTATGCACGTTTTGCTCGGAGACTATGTTGTGGTTATGCGCCAAAGGCCGCAGTAAGCTCTATTTTCCTCTTGAACATAGACTAGTAGACATTGTATGAAACTCCAACGTCAAATCATTGTTCAGTTCCACTGAGTGAGTGCCTGTCCTCTTCTTGAAGGTCTTGCATATTTCAGACAGGGATATAATCAGTTCAGATCTTGAAATAAAGTGAAAGTGAATGCTAAACTCTATTTGGGTGCCAGACACCACACTGTGTTGGTCCAACGTTCCCCTTGTTTTCTTTTTTGCATCATCCTGCACATCATGTTTGTTATTTCTCTCATCTATTTAATCATGTTTTTTCTTTCTGTCTTGTTTGAAAAATACACGCTATTCAAATTCAAATCTAAATATGTAGTCTGGCTTTGGCTTGATACCTTTTAATCAGAACATTCAGTAAATGTTTTGCATTTGAGCTTTGTATGCAAGTCAACAGACAAGACCTTTCCTTGGTTAGGCAGAGGAAAACAAACCTACTTCCAATGTCCTGTTAATTCAACAGAGGCAGACGTCAAACGATAGCTGAAGTGAAGGGTCTGTCAGGGCCAGACAAATTATATCTCCTGATACACTGTTTGACAGACAGATGAACCTCCCCCGTCCCCTCTCCCCTGCCGCCCCTCTTCCCACCTCTATCCCCAGTCTCCCTGGTAACACTGAAACTGAAGTGACATGAAAAAGTGGAGGTGGAAGAGTAATGCCAACACTTTATCCATGTTGTCTACCTGAGGTCTCTCTATCGATGGCATTGTTAACATTGGCTTTCCATCCCAGACCAGACTGACTCAAACCATTACAATTGTCTGTGACTAAATGTCAGGGGTGTCAGGCCTCCACGCGTTTCCATTTGGTGTAGAGGTTACTGAGTTAGGCCAATCAGACAGATACAAGAGGGAGAGTGGATGGGTTGAATACAGAAGAGTCAGGAACCCACAGTGACATTTGAAAGCTCACATTTGGTACTGGATTCCATGCCATTCAACTGTGTCTCATCTGGCATTGGGAGTGTAAAGCTCTGGATCTGCTGAGAGATGTCAACACCTGCTACCTGCTAGTGAGGCTAACAAAGCAGAGTAGAAGTGTGTTCGGCAGAGGACAGGTAAGATTGGAGGAAGAGAGGAAGACTGTTGAGAAAACAACAACTAAAGGCTTCAACTTCAACAGCACAAACAATAAACCTTTCATTAAAGAGCAGCATAATGTCAGTGGTGCTTGCAGGGTCTACAGCAAAACTGCTTTCCGGAGACATACAATACTCTATCTGCCTGTGGTGAAGTCACCCCATAGTACTTTAATGGTATTATTCATGTTTACTAAGTACTGTACATATGTGTGTGAGTGAGTTAATGATCAGTCACTTGTTACCATGCGTCACTCACAGTAAATGGATTAGAGGCCTTAGAGCCTTTCTGCCCACGCTCCCCTCCCCTCCCCTCTCATCTCCTTACACCCCCCCTCCACCCCCCTCCTACAGTGTCGCTAGAGCTGTGCTCATATCCATTACACTGCCCCACTCCCATGATAAATCTGTCTGTCAGCAGAACATCATAATCAAATTGTTTCAGAGGTCATTTAACATCGCAGAGGAGGGACTTCACTTTAGCCCTCGGAAGATCAGGCTCAAATACAATTTATATGTCAGAGATGAATTGCGGAACGAAACATTTACAGAGAAAATGAACTGTCTTGCCGACTGAAATAGCCTTGTTACGGCCAACTGTGTCACTCTATCTGCAAACTTCCATCACTGGTATTTAGTTGCCATCCCCCCACTCCTTCCCTGCGCCAATGGCTTGCATAAATAGCCCATCACAGTTTAACATCTTCAAAACATCATCTGAACAAAGCAACTGTGGATGAAAAATGTGTATTTGCAGGCATACTTTTATAACTCAAAGTAGTTTTGGCCTTGTATGCTGAGATAGGGCATTTGTCCCTTCACTTACGTATTTTTTGTGAGTTTACTTGTTTGTATGAATGTTTTATTATCTGGGCTCTAGTGAAAGAAACATTCCAATATGTGTACATGTACAATCAAATGACACAAATCAACTTGAAAGTCAATCAGTCATTTCATATATTTGCACTATTTCTCCCCTTCAGATATTTTCGTTTTAAAGGTGAATGCAGATTTTCTTTAGGAAGCATAACCACTCCAAGCTGTAATCAGTATAATGGCTCTGCAGTTAATTTAAAAATAACATCAGTGATTATTATGTTCAGTTTGAATTAAAAATTAAATGCTCCACACTAAATTAGTTGAGAGTTTTCATTAATCAAGTCATTTTCAATAAACATAATAAATGACTTTTGCTTTGATTAAGTGTTAAATTAGCGCTCCCATATGCTATCACATCTTAGCTTTGTATTAGCAAATATTTATAGCATTACCCTGTGTTAAACTCAGCATGCTGTTGTTGATCCTTATCTTTTTGAACTCATATTTGAGTTTAATGTTGATACCCAAGAGATGAAAGAGACTTCTCATCATCATTACTGACTTCATACAGTATCTTGTGGTTTTGGTGAGAAATGTCAGAGAATGAGTCACTGTGGCAAGTTGAAGACTGACATCTTGGCAGCTGGGACAGAAATATGACCTCCATCAAGTGTTACTAAATTGCAATCGTCTTGACCAATCAATAACTTGAATGCACCTGCAAGACAAAGAAAACCAGAAAGTCACAAGCTTCTTTCTCTGAAATGCTGAGGGTTTTGAACATTGGTTATTACGGGAGCATTTTTCCAACATTAAACAAATGTTATACCCCCGTTGACATGATAGGGGGGTCATTTTCTTAGTATCTTTTCTTCTTCATTTTTTTGACTACAGAACCTAGAACCTATGTAGACACTGGTATGGTGCTGGTGATGATGAATAAGAAGTAAAAACATTTGGTGAAGTGCCCCTTTAAGGTCTATGTTATACCTGTTTTTGAAGTGAAATAAACATTTACAAGTAAATAATTGATTTTATTCTATATTATTTTGAGGACTGGATGAACAAATTAGCATTTTTGCGATTCTTCAAAGGGAGGCTGGCATACCTAATGTAGTAATGTAGTTCACTTTCAAGTGTAAAGTCTCACTTTTGCCTCAGGTATACAAGTCCCCTGTGTTTGTATCTCTCCTCTATTCTCTGCAAACATATGAAATCAGGACGAAATTCAGAAGGAGGAGGATACAGTATGTGAGCATATAAAGCACATCAAAGACATCTTCTGATGGTCTGACACCAAGAACCCAATGTTTATGGGTCACAACATAAAAAAGAAGCTGAAATAGATTTTGGTATTTTGTGGTATGTTGACAGTGCATATTGAGTTCCATTGGTTGCATTGTGTGCATGTGTATTTTTACACATGGTCCTTTTCAGCCTCTTCTTTTCTTCCGAGCCTTCAACCCACACAGTGAATTCTCCACTCTCATGATGTGTGAATTTATTTCCCTGCATTGCTTACGTGAGATTAGCCCAAAGTTGTAGGCTTCCGGTGGGCTGAGAGCAGGTGGGAAGATATTGGATCCTGATGATGAAAATGTACTTTGGTGGAGAAGATTAGATAGAGCCAGCTCGACCCTCTGGCAAAGTTTAGCTCCCAGCGTGACACATCTGTTTGGACATTAATTGGCTCCAGAGAAAAGTGTATTTATTTGAATTGTGCAGGAGAGAAATAAAAGAGAATAATAATAAATTGAGCGTGGTCTTTTCTTAATCGATCCCATCCCGAGGGCCAGATTAAGTGGGAACAGGATATAATGAAAGAGACAATAAAAAGTACAGCAATGGATTTGGGAGACAGCAGCTTTGTTAAGTGTGGAGGGGGCAGGGGGTGGGGTGGGGGGGGGGAATTAGGGAGAGGAGTAGGCCATCTGTAGTGCTGTTGGGAGGTACATTATATGGCATAGGAGAGACAGGCAGCAGCCAGGGCCCTGAGTACCTCCCACTCTTATAAACTGATTCAGGAACAGCCACACACTCTGTCCAGACTTTCCATGTCATGAGCCAAACAGCAGAACTGGCCCCGCTTCAGTTGATTAGTGGAAAGAACCAGCATACTTACTGGGTTATGTCCACTTCAGGACCATGTATAGCTGCAGCTCACATTACTTTGTAATCTATCCTTGGAAGTGACGTTATTAGCTAAGAGAGGAGAGACACTCAGACAAATACTGGAGAGACTGATTGACAGAGGCCCATTAGGTTTCCTGTGCCTACCACAGTGGCTGATATCTCTCACTAGTGGATCATCTTGTTGGCTTTAACCATCACGTCTCCATTTACCTCTCATGATTTGGGAGTAATGGATCATCTACTCATTTGGTTTCCTCATGAGTCCTTTCTGACCTGCAAATACACCCTATGTACCTCATCAGACACATTATAATGTTATTAGTGTGGTCATATTTAGCACGATAGTCAATAAAGGGATAGGTGTGAATATGAGACTTACAGTGTGGTTGTACTTGTTGATGTCAGAGGTCAGAGGAGAATGGCCAGACTGGTTCGAGATGATAGAAAGGCAACAGTAACTCAAATAACCACTCGTTACAACCAAGGTATGCAGAAGACCATCTCTGAATGCACAACACGTTGAACCTTGAAGCAGATGGGCTACAGCAGCAGAAGACCACACCGGGTGCCACTCCTGTCAGCTAAGAACAGGAAACTGAGGCTACAATTTGCATGGGCTCACCAAAATTGGACAATAGAAGATTGGAAAAACATTGCCTGGTCTGATGAGTCTTGATTTCTGCTGCGACATTCAGATGGTAGGGTCAGAATTTGGCGTAAACAACATGAAAGCATGGATCCATCCTGCCTTGTATCAACGGTTCAGGCTGGTGGTGGTGGTGTAATGGTGTGGGGGATATTTTCTTGGCACACTTTGGGCCCTTTAGTACCAATTGAGCATCGTTTAAACGCCACAGCCTACCTGAGTATTGTTGCTGACTTTGTCCATCCCTTTATGACCACAGTGTACCCATCTTCTGATCTACTTCCAGCAGGATAACGCGCCATGTCACAAAGCTCAAATCATCTCAAACTGGTTTCTTGAACATGACAATGAGTTCACTGTACTCCAATGGCCTCCACAGTCACAAGATCTGAATCCAATAGACTCTGAACTGAGCTTTTCGAGCTTAACCTGCATCAAGAACAAGTACAGAGAGCGCCTGAGAGCTGTGGACCAGGAGCTACGTGTGTGTCTGTCATCCATTCCTGCGAGAATAGAGAGGTTGTGTGCATCCTCCCAGGCCCAAATCTCTCACTAAGTAAGTCACATTTACGCCCCCCTGTGTGTGTGTGTGTGTGTGTGTGTGTGTGTGTGTGTATGCGTGCGTGTAAGAGTAGTAGGTGTTAGAAATTATTTTTATAAAAACAGTTGCATTATAATGCTCAATAGCATTAGAGTAAATTAAGCTATTCAGTTCTTTATTTAGGGTGATTACATTTACTAATTGTATTTGATATTCCATATGCAAATCAATTGAATTAATATGTTTTTTAATCATCTGATACAGGGAACATTTGTTTGGTAATCATTAACTATCATCAATCATCAACTCGTTCCCCAGAGGGAACGGACCGGCGATATCTCTACCTGGAACGGATCGTGTGTCAGGGGCTGGGACCAGCCTAAAACACCAACGAGAGAAGAGCCAAGTCTAAACCGCGGCTCCTCCCCAAACAAATAGCCAATCACAATCATTTTGTATATTGTAAATGCTTTGTTTGATATTTTGAATGTATCCATTTTTGGAAAAAATGTGGTCCTTGTACAAGCCTAGAATTCTGACATATAAATAAATAGCTAAAAGTAAGAAGTAGTTTGTCTTCTCCTTCAAATAAATAACACGTTTTCTCACATAGGCTACATGCGTCAAGCATTTTTTGTTCATCAGAGACAGTGTGTGTATTCTAATGATAATCAACATAAAAAAAAAAAATATATATATTGGGGTGCCTTGAGATTTTTCATTCATGCAAAGGGTGCCGCGACTGAAAAAAGGTTGAGAAACACTGCAATAGAGCACCTTTGGGATGTGGTGGAACGGGAGATTCGCATCATGGATGTGCAGCCGACAAATCTGCAGCAACTGTGTGATGCTATCATGTCAATATGGACCAAAATCTCTGAGGAATGTTTCCAGCAGGTTGTCGAATCTATGCCACAAAGAATTAAGGCAGTTCTGAAGGCAAAAGGGGGTCCAACCCGGTACTAGCAAGGTGTACCTAATACAGTGGCCGGTGAGTGTATATTTGAGTGTATAGAAGTTGGCAGCATGGAAGCCTTCAGTGAAAATCACAATGATTCCAGGTAATTACAACAAAAAATATTTGTATTTATTGCCTCTAAAGCCAATTGTGGTTCAATAAAAAGCCTACAAACCAAAGGAATAAAGGAAAGCAGTTTTGACTTCGTAATTTGCCTGGCAATGACAAAATTGCCAAGTGTAAAAGAACATAACATAAAAAGCCTGCTCCTTATGCGATCACAATCCCTGGGCTATAATAGCGTAGCGAGGTGATCAGTCTTTATTTAAATAAATCAATACACCAACGACAGTACTCCAGGCGAATGTATACGAGGGAGAAAATTGAAAGCGATTGAGAATGACAGGAGCTGAGCGAAGCGGCATATTGAGCTTTCTACAGTGAGGGCAGGGAACAAACAGCAGCCTTCAAACCACACCATGGAGGACAGGACAGCCATGTTCTCTCTCTTTTAGTCCTGGAAAGTGTCTCCAGATCTCTGTGGCTTCAGTCAATGGATCTCTCTCCAGACTGAAATGTTCAGCCTGAACCAAACCATTTTATCTTGCATGAAAACAATGCACTAAAGGTGTCTAGCATCCTTCGAAAAAAAACAACAACAAAACAAAACATACACAAAAACCATATCAATTGATTTTAAGAGTTTCAGGACAAGATCTCAAAGTGTTGCGATCTTGCACAATAATGCACAATATTTGCTGAAATGCACAATGAAATGAAATGAAAAACTGAAAAACACAACGTTATGTCACAATTCACTCAGTTTACTGTAGTCATTTTTATTATTTCACTTTCGTTGGAACACAACGGTTCCTAGGTAGTTGACAGACAATGTAAAAGTGGTACAGAGCTGGTGAGTGTTACAAGTGGGAGGTTATGACCCCACACTAGTTTTCCGCCCATACGCCTAATGAGGCCCAGCTCGCTGGTGTCTCATCCTTATTATATTTGGTTATAATGAGGGCCAGACTGTTGGGCCATTGAGCTCTGATGAACCTTATTAGTGACTCTGCCTGCCTTAGCCTTGTAAGCAGTGTGTGTGTGTGCCTGTATGTGTGCTTAGAGAGTTATTTCTATGTATTTCTCCCCTGCGGTTCATTATTTTCTATAACATTTCAGGAAAATATCAATACCCTCAATAAAAACCCAATCTGAATTGTGAAACCTGCCTTTATTCAGTTGCACAGCAACTTATATTGAAAAGTAACTGTGGCGGGACAGAAATGTAATGCATTGCCTTTTGTATTTCGTGAAGTCTGTTAATGCACACAAAGTATGCCTGATGTCCATCTCAGCAGATGTTCCTATATTCCTCTTTTCTGGCCTGAGAGGTGAAAAAAAGAAAGAAAGAGGGAAATCAATGAAGAAAAGCCATGCAGTTAAAAGCTCCCGGGTGGAGTATCCATGTAATACACACACTATTGTACTAATTAATTAACTGTGCTTGAGACAGCTTAGATAAAGTCTCCATGTTCCACAACAACTGTTGGGGTCATTAGCGCCTAATTAGTCAGATACAACAAAGAGACTTAAGAGACAACTCCAAAAACATTTAAGAGACAATTAAATGTAAATTAGCGTTATTAGAGTACATCTATGTTTTACCCAGATGTAAATTAGGTAAAGGATTTACAGTACCTCTCTTTGGAGGTTAAAGTCCTTTGGTAATTTGATGATGAAAACTGTGAATGAATGAGTCAAGGTTAGTTTATCTCCTATTCCCCATCATCTCTCCTGTACGAATGCTTACATAACTGAGTCAAAAGTCTCTTTATACCATTCTCTACCACAGAGACCAGGCTTCTCTTTAAGCATTTAGACAGTCTGTCTTTCTTAGTTTACCTTTTCACTCTCTCCCTCTGTCTGTCCTACGTTCTATCCCTCTCTCTCTCTCTCTCTCTCTCTCTGTCATCTCCCTGAAAGCTTTTACAGCTGTTACTTGATCCCAGGAAGGCAGACATATCTGCAGTTTAGATGATCTTGTGGTTGTGGGCAGAAAGGTCCAAGGGGGCTTGAGGGTACACCAGATCCCCCCACAGCACAACTCCACCCCACCACCCGTATTGACCCTGTTCTTCTCTCCCTTCACCTCCGTAACAACTTGTCACAACTCTGTCTCTCTCCTCCTGTAATCTGGACCAAAGGGGAAGAAAAAGAGATTGGCTAAAGAATATTGTATCCAGACTGAGACATGAGGTTTCCGATAGATTTTTAGAGATTTGTTACACTATAAAAATGCTCTCAATTGCATGCATCCACATCCTCTAAAAATGGGGTTATTCAAATAGTGAGCTGAAACGGTGCCCACTAATGATCCGCTGAGTTGTTGAGTCTTCCTCAGTGCTAGATAAGAACAAACAATTTTCTTGGGGTTAAAAAAAGCCCTGTGGTCTTTAAATCAAACGACACATAATTGCAACAAATAGATGTCGAGATGTGACATATGGAAGTGTGAAGAAGAGTGTACAATAATGACAGTTAATGTGGGAGCAGGACTGTAATGATGTCACTGTTGAAAGCAGCAGAGAGTGGCTGCCGGCACTACAGTGCATTTAAATTACAGCAGCTCTATAAGTACACACAACGTGCCACAAGGTGTAATTGCATTTTGACTGGGGTATAATTCATGTCATTTTGCTCTTGGAAAAGGCAAAGGCATATGGGTAACCAGCTGGCTGCCTTCACAAACATGTGAGCCTTTATGGAGAGAGGAGTGTGAAAGGGTAAAAAACTACACAGTGTCTTCACTGATTAATGAGCAAATAATTATACTCCAAATTGCAACCTGTGAATACAAACATGAACCCGACTGCGGATTTGCTTTCTTGAATTTGTGGGTCCACTTAAAAACCGGGGATTTTATGTTTTTGAGTGTGAGTGACCTGCCATTCCAACCTGCACACTGTGGTGGTGTAAGAATATTCCCAGTGTCTCTGCGTCATGTACGCAAAGAAAAAGTCTTGGTGAACAGCCTGTGAACAACTCATCAAGGCTTGTAGGACAGACATGAGAGGATAGGACAGGAAAGTGCTTTGCAGTGAACTGTTGGTGCCTTATTGATTGGGTTTTCATTAGGAGGCCAACAGTAGCACATGACTCACTTTAGGGGCTGGGGGTGTTCAACATGAAACCCAGTGTCTATGTAAACCTATACACACTGGTTAGCCGAGTGGAAGGGAGGGGCTGGGGTAATGAAATTGATGTGTTGCTATAAATCGAAAGATTCCTGAACTGGCTGAGACCAGTCAGCCGTGCTGGGCATACCTAGGTAAGGGCAGCCCTTATAACAACGAGAGAGAGAGAGAGAGAGAGAGAGAGAGAGAGAGAGAGAGAGAGAGAGAGAGAGAGAGAGAGAGAGATAAAGCATGAGTGGTGGAAGTAGAGTAGTTGAGTGTGGTAGAGTGGAAGTATATGCCTGAGGCATAAAGGAGGGAAATGAGGGAGGTGATGCAGGGGAGATTCCAGTCACTCGCCAGGCCGCCTGGCCCAGCCAATCTCCTTATCACCAGCAGCAGCAGCTTATGACTGGAGGGGGCCACACAGATGAGTGCAGTGGCGGCCTTCAGGGACCACATGGCACAAACCGAGCAAACTCAGTGTATGAATGATGTATGACAAGACTGGGTTATTCAATTCAGGGTAGACTGATGCTCTGCAACTCAGGGTCTCAGTCTCAATCTCAATTGATTCTGAAATTTCAGGAGTCTGAGCTTTTAGTCTGCCAGTGTTTGAAGAGGTTAAAGGCTAATTGTATTATTCTAATCTCTTCGGCAGACACTTTTGCGACTGTGTTATGTTTGCTTCCACCCATTTGTACTTAACAGTGGACTATGGAGGAATGAAATACAAAAATCACACTATGCATTGCAGACTGTTTCTGAGTGGGTGTACTGTAGGCACCACTGGCATTTCAATGATAAAACAGTCTATTCCAACACACATCTGTTCAATTATACCTGAGAACCTCCAGATAATTACCTCTCTTCCCTAAGGCTCCAGGGAATTACTATTGATCTACAGAACTTAAGCCTACCAAGTTCATATCTTCAGAATCTCATGAGAGAGATGATGTTGTCATAAACTCATAGCTGGCTGAGCTCATAGTCTTACTTTCCACTATCCACTAAAGTTCATAGTGAATGTACTGCTTAGCACAGGTGAAACTGCTTGGAGTCAAACACAGTTACTGCATCTGATGCCGGTGCAACTCTGTCAATATAGGCTGACATACAATGTATTCCAACATAGCGCCACTGAAATGTGCACAGTCAGCAGGGGGAGCCAAAAAGACAACCTTGTTCATACTCAGGTTAGAATGTACTGTACAGTCATGGTCCTGCTATGAATGGTGTGTAGGCTAATAAAGGGTGGACATTAGGCACATTTATTTTCTTAACAGTGCATGTGTGTTTATCAAGCTAACACCAGCTTTAGAGCATTGATGAATAATGAATAATGGGTGTGTTGCGGAGGCAGGGCTGCAGATAAATTGCTATGATGAGTAATCAGAATCTCAGGATCCCAGCGTGGGAAAAACCATCAAACAGTAAAAGCTAATTTTGGCAGCTCTGCAGTGTAGTAACAGTAAATTGCACATTTTCAGCTCCATCATTTCATCAGGTAGAACATAACTTTTCTCTTCAATCGAACATTTCGTTGGCGTTGACTGTTAACAGTTGACAGTTGGTATACCATCAAACATATGGTTTGTAACCATGGAAACAAAAAAAATATCTAATCTCAGGAATAAAGCAATGAATTCTTCCTCCTTTTTTGATCATAGACATTTACAGTAGGCTACAGAATGCTCCAATACAATACAAGACTGAATGCTCCAGTCTGTATGGGAATAGTGTGACCAAAGTATTAGCATTGTGGTGAGAGCAGAGAAAGAGCAGCAATTAATTGAATGTTAAGTTTGAATGGATGATTGTCGGTGGTTGAGTGGCATTGACGCATGATACAGTGCTGAACCATATGAAAAGACGTGTGTTTGCTTCACCATGCAATGGAGTTGGCCACTTCATAGAAAGGTCAGAATGAAAGCAAGAAAAGTGTCCTTGAAAAGTTCTCTGCTTATCCAGCTCACTATATTCACCTCTAGAAATCTCAGGATCATGCAGAGGCATTACGTTGAAAGTGGACATTATTGTGGACCTTTTTCAGTCAACAGAACATTTTGTTCAGTCACATTGCTGCCTCCCTTAAATTCTCCAAGGTAACCATAAAAACAAATGTCCTTTTGATAATAGAGGTAGGGTATTTCCACTGACAGCTTTATAATGCTTTAATGCAGGACCTCGGCTACGTTGGAGCTATGCCTGCTAGTAAAATAAATGCTGTCTCATGCCTTTAAAACTTTACTACTGTTTTAAAACTGTATAACTTCTTTGCTGCTCAACTCAGGAAGTCGTTTTGGGGTTCCTTGCTCATGTTAGTCTTGCTTGGTAGGAGGAGATAAAGGGACAGAGGCAGGCACAGAGAAAGGAACTGACAGAAAAATAATAGTTTCATTATCTTGTATTCTTCCATATATAAAAGCCTTGACACTCAACTGTTTGTCTGTCTGTCTAGGACAGTACTGGGCTCTCATGTTCTAGATGCACAGCCAGCTCTCATGTCAAACATATCCTTTTATCCTGAAAAAATCGATTTGCACTCTTCAAAATGAACTATGTCCAATTGCAATATGTTTATTTCATTTTCAAATGAGATTATGGACACCATGGGATGACCCAGAAAAGACCGTAGCAAATCCACTTCATTCACTCATAACAAGTTTGGTAGCCCATCAGACAGAGACAGTCCAAAAAAATGGTGCCATTTAGAATATGAGGGAAAATTAATTGCTCATCTGAGCTGACTATCATTCCTGATATAATGTTGTGTGATTAATGTTATCTGGATGTATATAGCCCCACAGACTTTGTAAAACTGCCCTAAAACGAATAAAGACAATATGACCTTTAAATCTAACGGGATCCTGAGGTATATCTGACAGTGTGTTTCATCAGATATTCCCTCCTGCTCAGGATAATGCTGAAGCCTATAAATCAGAGCACCCCACCATACTTGGACTGCAAAGACTTTCTCAGTCATCAATATGCTATTGAAAGCCAATATGATCAGCCTTGTGTATTCAAGCTGGCTTTATTCTTGAACCCATTATCCATGTTTGTGCTTAAGCTGCTGTCTCAGCATGGTTACCTTGGAATCAATAAAACTGATAAGCAGATATTTTGCACTACTTGTCCACAAATCAACGCACACTTAACTACCTAACATTAACAGTTTTGGTTGAAGAAAATGAATTAATGAGTTCCAGCAACACCCCTACTGTTCCTACATCGTTTCGATCTCACACCCCTAATGACTTTTCACTAAGTTAAAATGACATTGTGCCAGAACCTGAGGCTTCTGGAAAATACATTTTCTTCCCTACAGATATCATAAGGTTATGTATTTTGTTTCATAGCAAACCAACTTTCACAACAAAAATGGCAAACAACTCATATGAGAAGATTATGCACCCCTAAAGCCCAGGGAGGTTGACTAAGATGATTTTAATAGTTTCTAGCCCCCAGTATACGCATTACATGCAGTATCCTTAGAGTGGAACAATTACTCTCAACCTTCCACAACTCTTACGCTTCAAGCACTTTGCAGATCAATGGTAAAGATTCTCTAGGAGCAGTAGATTTTTCACAGTTGACTTAGTACTCCACACACCCCTCCCCATAAGCCCCTCCTCCCTTTCCAATCATGACTAACTTGACCTCAACCTCTTGTGCAGTCATGTAGTGGAGGGTAAACGCACGCAAGTGGCGTTTACGCACCTTTTGTCAGAGTGAATAGCGATTTCCCACATTTTACGAAAATGTGCGCATTTTAACATTCGCGTTTCCGTTTCACTATTTCTCCCGTGTTTACCCAACTGAAAAAACAACGCAAGTGATGGAAATTAAACAAAATTCAATATTTGTGGCCAAATCATCTCAAATTAGGTCTAACTACCAACCAAGTCAGAAAGTTCATTTGAGTTTATTTGGCCATGCAATTGTCTAATTGCCCTGACCTAATTGCTCATCACTCCCGTTGTTTTTTTGTTATCCATGGCTAAGCAAGCTGAAGTAAGTAGTGGCTATTTAAACATCTCTGAACCACGGATTACAGTTTCTCCTGGCCCATGGACTACTTTCAGGGTAAGGAACCATGTGACTATAAGGTGTAAAAAAAATGAGCTATCCCTTTAATAAATACCACAAACGGGTAAAGCTCACATGGCGATAAAGATTGGAGTCCAAACTATATCAAGTATGAGAGAAGGACCAAGGATCAATTCCTGCCTTATTGAAGACCAATTTAAAGTCACTCAGAATGATTCAGTTGGCTCGAGGGGCAAATCTAAAGCGGCCAGTAATGAGATTCAGGCTTCTCCTCCTTATCTAATGCCAACGCTAACATCCTGGAAACATTTATCCTCCCTTCCAACCAAACTCACTCGTACATCTTGTTTCTTCTGTCACCTGAGAGCATTTGAAAGCTTACATTTTTGACACAAGATGGAAAGGGTCAACCCCATTACAATTCTGAATGAACAAACTAATAAATCCCATCACACATACCTCATTTGACAAAAATGTAACAGTGACTGACCCAGAGCTCTGAAGGTGCATTCATTGCAGTGTATTTGTGTGTGTGTGTGGGTGTGTGTGTGTGTGTGTGTGTGTGTGTGTGTGTGTGTGTGTGTATGTGTGTGTGTGTGTGTGTGTGTGTGTGTTGTGTGTGGGCACAGCTGCAACAGCATCAGTGGAGGAGTGTGTGGAGTGTGTTGTTTGGCTGCTCGAGGAGAGGAAAGAGCTGAGCGAGTGTGTGTGATTACTGAGACCTGCTGAGAGCGCCCCGGTGCACCCGAAGGGTGGAAGGGGACAGATGGCAGGGAGGGTCCCGAGTGGGAGATGCCAACCAGCATTAGTCACACCCATTACTCACATAACCTCTCCTGGCTGACAACAAGTGACTGTGCCACAGACGTCTTCATACAAGGGGTTCTCATTAACAACCTGTACAGGAAAAATGATATTGAGGAGAGAGAGAATGAGAGAGAGAGAGAGAGAGAGAGAGAGAGAGTGAGAGAGAGTGAGAGAGAGAGAGAGAGAGAGAGAGAGAGAGAGAGAGAGAGAGTGAGAGAGAGGAGGGAGCAGAGATGGAGTGAGACTGGATTAGAGAGGAGGAGGGGAGGGATGCTGTGAATTATCATCATCATCATTCATCCTCCACCTCATCGTCATCATCATCATCACCAGCTGCTGGGACCTCCAACAAGAATATAACATATTGATTAAAGTGTGATAGTTGTTAATTAAGTAAAAAATAGTTTCTATCTACACTTTCTTCCCTCATTCCTCCTTATCTGAGGACAAACACTTCCTTTATGATTCTAATCTGTACTCTGAAAGGTGTTAGCCAGGCTGTGCATTCATTTCCCCCTTTTAGAGTCTACTAATGAAGTCACAAACAGACTGACCCTGTGGGACGCGGCCAGCCACTGCAGGAGATGAAGGGAAACTTGAGGCCTAATTGGCAGCACCCTTGTTTCCAGTGTAATTGCACTTATCTAGTGAGTCACCTTCGAGGGTCATTAAGACCCGCTGGATTAATTGAGCAGAGTGTGGCGGTGTCAAAGGAGAGGAGAGGAGGGGAGAAGAGAGGAGGGGAGAGGAGCAGGAGAATGGAATATTTGGCCCATTACTCTGATAGCAAACTTTCTCTGAGTCTGACACATTTGCTCATGTGGGACGCTTGCAATGAGCCGGCTAAATCGCTCCTTGACTTTGACTAACAAATGCAAGTTTTCTTTTTATAGAATTCTTTAGTGATTCTTTCTTTCGTGGATCTTTCCACAGTTTCCCCTCCCTTAATGATGCAGATACTCCTTGTGTGTTATTATGCTACTGTAAGATATACAGAGAATATTGTAAAGATGCCATGTGAAGAATGAGAAAAGTTTTGAGTCGCACATAGATATGTGGTTGTGTATCCCAGTAATGTTACAGTATGCTCATGTGTACATCTTTATGCATGAGTGCCTGCAGAAAGATACAAAGTCACCTGAGAGGACATTTTATGTGATGGTTTGTCCATCACAGCAAGGACACAGTGACTGCCAAACCAGCATTGAGGTAACGACAGTAATGTTGACTTGAAAGACAACATCCTCAGGGGAGTGGCCTATAGGTGTTTTTGACTCCCTTCAATGATATAGGAAGGAGAAAAATCATTCTCAAGGTTGTCATAAGGGATCTATATATAGCCAGCTTTCTTGTGGTTTATAGGGGTATTCTTTTGTAGACCAGTCAACTCTATTAAAATTGTCCTGAGATGGCTCTGGGGTAAATAAGCTGGGTCTAAGGCCCAGACCTGGCTTTATAACTCAATGTCAAGGGTTTGGTGATATCAGCTGCTTTTCATTTTGATGTCTCAGCATCTATGATCCAGTCCCAACCTACAAGTTCACAAGGTTACAGCTCCAAAGCTATACAGTAGCATTCTCCATTACTGCCATTGTGTGTCAATGTAAAGCTTTCACTGTGGCAGGATCCAGAACGAATCAAACTAATACACCTAATGCTAATCCTCGTGGCTATATATTGCATGATCCCATAGCCATTTGGGACTTCATAAAAGCGCAATAGAGTACAGTACATACTGTACTGTGCAGATTAAGGGGTTAAACCTTCTTTAGTGCTGTGAGATTAATGAATCTATTTGTGTTCTTCCTCCACTCCCATCTCTCACTGGTCTCCTCACATGGGTGGACTGGGCTGGGTGCTCTGCTGTTTGGAGTGGAGATAGATGCTGATGGGCTTGACCTTTCATTTGTGTGCTACACCATGCATGGAACAGAAGTAGAGAGAACACACTGTGTCTGACACTCGCAGACAGCCGCGCACACAGTCGCGTGTCTGTGTGTGTGTGTCTGTGTGTGTGTGTGTGTGTGTGTGCGTGTGCGTGTGCATGTGCTTGTGCGTGTGTGCGTGTTTGTGTGTGTGTTTGCTGGTGCACAACACTGTAATCTCTTACTAACACATCCTCTCTTTCATTGTATGAGAAGGGAAAGACAGACGAAAAGGGCATTTTTGTGTTCTGTGTCTTTCTGAGGAAAAAACCCTGAAGGACAGAGCCCTGAACAACTGCATCGACAGAGAGAGCGTAGAGCATCGGCTCTAGCCAAATGTCAACATGATAAATCCAACCTTTACAAGCAGTCTCTGCTGTAAGCGAGCTCGTGTCCCAGAATTAATAATCCGATCTATCAAATTGTTTTGGAATAATTAATGCCAACAGGGCTGTCATATATCCCCACAGCGGGGTCTATAAATCCACCCTTTAAAAATAAGTTATGGCTAATATATACCACCAGCTCTGCCCTGTGAGGTGGGTAGTGAGAGATGGGGGAGAAAAGGTGTTTTTTATTGGTGGCGAGGATGGTGCTTGTTAAACAAGCTTCGCCAGAGCTCTGCTGGTGTCAGTCCCACGCGAAAGAGGGATCAATCTCTCCAACCTGTGTCAGGACTCTGATTGATGAAGAGGGGAAGCGAGGGGTGGGGGGTGGGGCGCTGTCATTGTTTCAAATGGTTTTACCTCAGAGACAGAAGAGACTCCACTACCGCCCCCACCATCGCTACAGTAAAACACAGTCTGAATGGATGCAGAGGGAAACCTCTGGGGAAAGGGGTACACATCTACTCTTACGCTCCTTCAACTCAGAGTCACCAATGGCCAAGATGTGGTCTCTGAGGTGGTTAAAAATGGCTGAATGGGATTTTCTCACCTCCTAAATCAAAATAATTCAGAGATTCAATGTCATAGAGCACAGTAGAGTAACCATACAGTATATTGCCAATCTCTTACATCTAACTCAGAATAAATAAGCACCAGATCAGATAAAATACAATTTAACATCTATCCTATCATGGCCAGTCATTGCATGTCTTGTTTAACCTTTGTATAGGACAATCTCCAGAGAACTCTTCATCTTGAAATTGCGCTATACAAATCCAATCCATTCTCATCATACCAGTCAATGTACAATATAAAGTATGCATATACACTATCCTACACAACAGCTAAAAACCATTGACTTCTAGTGGAAAATAAAAAAAGACAGGTTGATCCTGTAGACAACATTTCCAAATGATCGGTAGTCGTGGGTGGTTTTAGATCAGGTAAATGTAGCATGCATGGCCATGGTCCTGAGAACAAAATCTATACACTGTGTAATGGCTCACAGTGGGGGGCAAAGATTGATGGGTTTCATTGAGATAAAGGTAATCTTATTACAAGGCCATTAACGAAACATTGTTCATTAAGTGGAGTAATAAAGCTCCCATCAGTACTGTTAGCTATGACTGATACCTAATCAATGCTTTGTGGAGCCATGTTCACTTCCAAACGTCACAGGCAATCTAAAATGATCAAATGCATTTCTGGGATGAACATATACAGTAGATGTTACAAGTTGGTTTTGCATGACAAATATACAGTTGATGTATGAATCCAAACCAATCTAGAATACTCCAAATGATATTTTTTTAGTAATTGCAAAGAGCTTATCAAATTTGTGTTCCAGGAGTGCCTCCTGAGAGTTTTGGAGCTCCTTTGGAGGCTGATAGTTTGTGTAACAGTGCTTTTTCAGGAAAGCATTTGGCAAAAAAAGAAAAAAGAATTGTGCACGTCAGATCAAGCAGCAAATGCAGCTTACCCAATGGTCTGAATTTGCCCAAGTGATAGAGGTTACCTTGAGTCAAGTGAGAATAGATCTGAAACACATCAGTAGATAAAAGGCCTGATCTCTTCAGAGATTATACATTTTTCTCTTACATTTTCTCCAGCCTTGAAACAGCCCAATTCATATTGGGAAGAAATGAGAAAGAAAATATCACAATATCACATAAATGCGATGGAATTTCCAACTAAGTGAACTGAATATGAATAGGGAGTAATTTTATGGTTGACGGAGCAATTTTCGTCCAGGTTCAGAATGGTACTGAAGGTAAGTGTGCCCAGGGGACAGAAAGAGAGAGAGGCCCAAGAGCCCTGGAGGAAGGCAGTGGCCCCTGTCCACCCGGAGTCTACTGTGTATGTGTGTGTGTGTGTGTGTGTGTGTGTGTGTGTGTGTGTGTGTGTGTGTGTGTGTGTGTGTCTGTGAATGGGGGGGGGACAGACCCCATAGCCAGCACAGCAAAGAAAAAAACAAAAGAAAAAAAACAGGAATCACAGGGAAAATGCCAGAAGGTTCTTCACTTCCACCATAATAATCTTCATTGTGTGAGGATCACACGGGATGCTCTAGCTACATTGTTGCTGGTGAGGAGAAGACCACAGATACAGAAAATGAATGAAAGTTCCAGGAAGTGATGTCATAAGTGATAAGCATTTAAAAGGACACAATCTCACCAAGGCCACTGTGATTGTGCTCCGTCTTTAAAAATGACTTTCCCTCTGTCCCTTTGTCCCTGCTCTCTTACCATAGCACCCCTTATCTACAGCAATAATTAAACCCACGAGGGAGTATTTTATGATGGACATATAAACCTTTTAAAATGGAATTAAAGATGTTATCATGTACATTGTAATAATGAAATGGTATGAGGAGAGTTGCAATCACTGGACTCCTCTTTCTGACTGTCTTGTGAATTGACACAAGCTCCTCAGATAATTAGACTTAGCCTTCTATTTTGACTTGCTCCTTGTAACTTTGATATCTTTGCAATGACATAGTCCTTTACAAATCCTCATCCTCCCAATGAATGATTGAACTTTATTTTTAGGTACTGTACCATTTCCACTGGTATCCACCTAGTATTTGATAGAAAATCATGTGATAACAATAGTTTATCATATAGGCTTGTACTCTTCAAAGATATCAACAGAATCGTTCTCTACCTGGTATCACAAGTGGTGGTTGTCAGAACTACCAACAAGTAATTCATAGGTTAAACGGGCAATCTGGAATTCAAAAAACAACAAAGTGGTCTCCCAGCCAGACAGCTGAGGGATGGAGCTGGAGAAATGTCTCAAATTCATATACAGAGCTATGCATGCTGTAGTAGCCATTTTGATATTGATATTAATATGCATAATCATGCCCTTAAGAATATTATTCTTTAGTTATTCTATAGTTATTCTTTAGTGATTTTGAATGTATATGGTATTTGGTACGATTTTGAATGTATATGACTGTTTACTCTTAGTTTTACGGTAAAGATGGATATATACGTCACTTGTAGGCCTTTGGGTTGATTGGAAATTGGTAACGCAAATGTCGGGTCAGGTGACGGTGGTGGCAAACAATTTTTTGACCACTTTGAGCACTTTGACCACTTTTGAAAGCTTTTGATCATCTGTGGAATATCTAAGTTAACTTTCGTTTACCTTACAATATTGCTGGAATTATCAAGACATTTTGATTAATCTTTTGTGGCAATAAATGGATATATTTTTCTAAAGAAAGTGTCGGAAGTGTGTTTGAAAGGGACCACCTGTTCACCCGATCCACGGCCTTAATTTGGATTTTAAGAAACTTTGGAAGGCCGCTACATTTAAGTCAAAAAATTGTCTGGATTTTACTTGGAATTTAACTTGGAAGTGGACTACCTTGGAATACTGGAACATCGTCGAACGGAGTTGGAGAAGATTGGAGAAGTTTGTGAGTAAGCGCGATGTTTGTTTGACAATGACCCGAAACGTCGGGCTGATATGTGGACATTGAATTGTTGATTTAAAAGGATAGAACAAAGACAAAGTAAAGATTTTGAGTTGGACAATTGTTTGTGACCCAGTTGATCGAATTTTGAGTTTGAAAATGGGTGAAGAAGCCGATAAAGCAATTGGAAAAGAACGAGAGCTTTTTAGTTTGATTAAAACGCGCAGAGGAAAACTCGGCGTTCTCACAAGAAAATGAAATGAAATAGATACTTTGATTGAAGCTGGGGAACCCAAAACTTTAATTCAGGACCATTTGGCCACTTTTAATAATTATTTGGCACAGTTTATGGAGTTACAAGTTTCAGTTCAAAGTTTGTTGGATGAGGATGAAAAAGAAACGGACCACAATGATTGGTACGAGCCTAAGTTACTTTATTTCAAAGCGTTTTTGGAAGGAATTCAGACTTGGTTGAATGAAGAACCAAGTAATGAATTGGATGTCATTCAGCCAGATAGTATCTCCCAAGTGTCTCAAAAGGCCCACGACAAGGCGGCTGGTAGCGCTAGTAAGGCCTCTTCTAACGCATCCAGTAAGGCGTCTAGTAGCGCTAGTAAAGCCTTTAGCAAGAAAAGTAAATCGTCGAGAGCGTCAGTAGCACACATACAGGCTGAGGTGGAACGAGCTGGTTTGAGAGCACAAGCAGAGGCTCTACAAGAGAAACATGCTCTTGACCTTGAGGAAGCCCAGTTAAAAGCCCAGTTAAAAGCACGAAGAGAAACATTGGCAGTAATGACTAATTTGGCTGTAGCAGATGCAAAGGTGCAGGTTTTCACATCACTGGAACCGCAGACACATGATTGTAGGTCTCACGCTGAATCATGCAGCTCAGTTACATCTTCATCTGGAATGTCTACAGATTTCATACCGCCTGCAACAGTTCAAAAGCCTCAGAGAATACAGAAAGTATCTCCACCTGCTTTACCCCTGTCCTTGTCTCCAGATAATTTACGTCAACCATTAACAGCAAGAGTTAAAACAGAGGTGAAAATTCCAAAACAAACTTACAATCAACCTGACTCTGGCAGCAGTGCTCTTGCTGAAGTGATGAGAAAGCAAAATGAGATTACTGAAATGTTAGTAAAACAGCAGAGATTATCTCTACTTCCATCTATAGAGATTCCCGTTTTTGATGGTGATCCTATGAAATTTAGATCGTTTATCAATGCATTTGAGCAAGGAATAGAAAGTAAAATTGACAACATGCAGGACCGGCTTTATTATTTAGAACAATTTACAACTGGACAGCCCAGAAGCCTTGTGCGGAGTTGTATGCATATGGATCCACAAACCGCTTATGAGGAAGCAAAAGGACAGCTTGAATGGAACTTTGGAAACCGAGTTAAAATAACTTCTGCGTTTATGGATAAGGCTCTGAATTGGTCAGTTATAAAGCCAGATGATGTTTCAGCTTTACGGTCCTACACATTCTTCCTGAGAAGCTGTTTTAACACAATGGACAACGCCGGTTTTGTTGAAGAGCTGGAAAATTCAACCAATATGAGGGCTCTTGTGTCAAAATTGCCTTTCAGATTTCGTGATAAATGGCGAATGGTCGTTTGCAATATAAGAGAGAAGCACAAAGGCAGAGCTAGATTCAAAGACCTACTGGAGTTCCTTGAAAAGCAAGTGAGGGCTGCACTAGATCCTGTCTTTGGTGAGACCCTGAACCCAAAAGAAAGGGTAACTGGGAAAGCAACAAAACCAGCTTACAAACCTAAAGGCAGTAACTTTGCTACCTCTATTGCTCCAGTGTCCGAACAGGCCAATAGCAAACTTAAATTGGACAATGGCCAGTCAAATTCTGAATCTGGAAATGTTCTTCAAACTCAGTGCTTGTTTTGTAAGAAAGACCATTCCATGGAGATGTGTGGCTCGTTCAAACAAAAACCCAATAAAGAAAAGATAGAGTTCATCAAGACTAATGGACTATGCTTTGGCTGCTTAAGAAAAGGGCACATGAGTAAGAGCTGCCCAAAACGTATGTCATGCCAGACTTGTCATAAGAATCACCCAACAGTCCTTCACATAGAGTCTAAAGAAATTCCCAGACTATCTTGGATAAAAATGGAGTCTAAAGAAGCATCAATGTCGAGTGCTCTGGTTTCCTTAAATTCAGAGAGCCATACTGGGGCCGGATTGAAAGAATGTGCACTGTCTGTCGTCCCAGTAAAGGTGAAATTAGATAAAGGAACCAAAGTTGTGGAGACCTATGCCTTTCTCGATCCAGGCAGCTCTGCAACGTTTTGCACTGAGGCGCTGATGATGCAGTTAAATGCTAATGGAAAGAAAGTGGAAATACTGCTTAAAACAATGGGGCAGGAAAGACCTGTGAGTAGCTATAAGCTGTCTGGTTTGGAAGTGGCTGCTTTAAAAGAAAACGTATATCTGAGATTGCCTGATGTGTACACCCAAAAGTCAATCCCTGTCACCAATGAGAACATTCCTAAAGAGGAAGATTTAAGAAAATGGCCTTACTTGAAGGTTGTGGAATTAACACCAATAAATGCGAGCATTGGGCTGCTTATTGGTGTGAACGCTCCTGAAGCACTGGAACCTTGGAGAGTAGTTAACAGTGAGGGTAGTGGGCCCTACGCTGTGCAAACTCGTCTTGGGTGGGTCATCAATGGTCCGCTCAGTCCTAGTATAGATAGTAATGGACACGACACTGCTTCTGTTCAAGTTAACCGCATCTCTATATGCAATTTGGAAGAAATGTTTGTCAGGCAGTACAATCAAGATTTTTCTGAACAGCATTATGAACATACAGAAATGTCTGTGGAAGACAAACAGTTCATGGATATCATGTCAAAATCAGCAGTACACAAAGAAAGCCATTACCACTTAAAATTGCCTTTTCGAAGGTCAAATGTAAGAATGCCCAACAACAAACAGGTGGCCCAGCAGAGGGCGCAATACCTGCTAAGAAAGTTCAAGAAAGTCCAATCATTTTATGATGAATACAAAGAGTTCATGAATAATGTGATGGCAGAAGGACATTCAGAGATCATACCACAGGATCAGCTGAAACAGGAAGAAGGAAAAGTGTGGTATATACCACATCATGGTGTCCATCACCCTCATAAGAAAACCTTGCGTGTGGTGTATGACTGTGCCTCAACTTTTGCTGGAACTTCATTGAATAAAGAGCTCCTACAAGGGCCTGATTTGACAAACACCCTGCTAGGTTTGCTCATTCGCTTTCGCCAAGGTCCTATTGCCCTCATGACAGACATTAAAGGAATGTTTTATCAAGTCAGAGTGGCTGAGGAAGATGTTGATTATCTCCGTTGCCTCTGGTGGCCTGATGGTGATATCACCAAAGAGCTTTCTGAGCACAGAATGTTAGTTCACATCTTTGGAGCAGTGTCCTCCCCCAGCTGCGCCACATACGCCCTGTTAAAGACGGCTGATGACAACCAACATCTGTACCCAGAAGAGGTAATCAATACAATCAAACAGAATTTCTATGTGGATGATTGCCTTAAGTCTGTTTATTCCAGAGGGCAGGCGATATCTCTGTACCAACAACTTACTGAGGTATGCGCCAAAGGGGGCTTCAGACTCAACAAGTGGGTCTGCAATCATCGTTCTGTCCTTTCTGAGATTCCTGAAGAAAACAGAGCTAAAGGTGTAAAGACACTGGACCTCAGCCGGGACCAGCTCCCCATGGAAAGAGCGTTGGGAGTACAATGGGATGTTGAACGGGACGTCTTTACCTTCAGCATTATGGACAAACACAAGCCACTGACAAGACGTGGCATTCTGTCTGCTGTTAGCTCCATATATGACCCCAAGGGCTTCTTAGCTCCAGTCATTCTCCCTGCAAAGCAGATTCTGCAACATCTGTGCAAGATGAAGTTTGGATGGGATGAGGCAATTCCAGTAGATACGGCACAAGCTTGGCAAAAATGGGTGGATGATTTAGTTCTGCTTAATACATTTAGCATTAGTAGATGTTTCACACCCAAAGATTTTGGGGAGATCACAGTGGCACAGCTGCATCACTTTTGTGATGCCAGCGAGGCTGGATTTGGTGCTGTGTCATACCTTCGGCTGTCAAATAGCAAGCAAGAAGTGTGTGTTGCCTTTGTTATTGGCAAAGCAAGAGTGGCACCACTTAAACAAGTCACCATACCCCGTCTGGAACTCGCAGCCGCAGTTTTAGCTGTGCGCTTAGACAAGATGTTGTCAGCTCATCTAGAGCTTAACCTGAGTGAATCAGTCTTCTGGTCAGACAGCATGACTGTTCTAAAATACATAGCAAACACAACAACACGTTTTAAAACCTATGTGGCCAATAGAGTGTCCTTCATTAGAGCACTGTCCAATGTCACTCAGTGGAGACACATTAACACCAAACTGAATCCTGCTGATGCAGCCTCTCGGGGCATGAAGGTAGGCCCTTTCCTAAAATTTCCAACTTGGATCAGCGGCCCGGATTTTCTCATGAAACCTCAGTGTCAGTGGCCTGCGGTCATGGATGAAACACCTGTCCATCTAGATGCTAATTCAGAGGTGAGGGATGAGATCCTTTCTTGTGCAGCTGTATTGGAGCCAGAGATGTGTCCTACCACTAAGTTGGTGATGTACTTTTCCAGTTGGACAAAGCTCAGAAGAGCTGTGGCATGGATCTTAAAACTTAAGGAAAGGCTTCAACTGAAAATAAAATAAAAACAAAACATAAAGAATACGCCCTGTGGGAATCAAATCTGTGTTAAACAAGAAAATAAGTGGAAACCTCAACTCACATCAGATGACCTGTCTTTGGCAGAGGAAGCCATTGTACGCTTTGAGCAGAGAAGATATTACGGAGACGAAATGACTGCCTTGAGCTCTGGTGCTGTTAAGAAGTCAAGCCATCTGTACAAGCTTGATCCGGTTGTTGCTGAGGGAATGTTGAGAGTGGGTGGGAGGTTGAGCAAGTCGGCCTTACCCGAAGAATCAAAACATCCTGCAGTTTTGCCAAAAGCCAGCCATGTTTCAAAGCTCATTCTTCAACATGTACATGAAAAGGTTGGTCATAGAGGAAGAAACCACATGCTTTCCACCCTCCGTCGTCGTTACTGGATCCCTCATGCCAACTCAGCAGCTAGAAAGATCATCAGAGAGTGCATGGCGTGCCAACGACAACGGCAAAAACCAGGTGAGCAAAAAATGTCTGATCTTCCTGCTGACAGAGTCTTAGCGGATCTTCCACCATTCACACATGTTGGCGTGGATTACTTCGGACCAATGGAAGTAAAGAGAGGCAGGAGCTTTGTAAAAAGGTATGGAGTCCTGTTCACCTGCCTTACTTGTCGTGCAGTCCACCTGGAGGTGGCGCATTCTCTTGATACAGATTCCTGTATAAATGCAATAAGAAGATTCATTTGCCGCAGAGGGCAAGTTAAGGAAATCCGGTCAGACAATGGAACAAACTTTGTCAGCTCAAATCGTGAACTAAAGCAAGCCATCTCAGAACTGAATCAAAGCAAAATCCAAAACAGTTTAACACAGGATGGCATAAGATGGACCTTCAACCCCCCATATGGAGCCCAACATGGAGGCGTGTGGGAGCGCTTGGTGCAGGAAGTAAAAAAAGTGCTATGTTCAGTGGTAAAACAGCAAGTATTAGATGATGAAGCATTGCAGACAGTTTTTTGTGAAGTGGAGGCGATATTGAATGACCGCCCTATCACCCCCTCTTCAAATGATCCTAATGACATTGAAGCTTTAACCCCCAACCATTTACTCCAACTAAAGGGCAAACCAATCCTGCCGCCTGGTTTGTTCCAGAAAAAGGACTTATATGTTCGGAGGCGTTGGAGGCAAGTTCAGTACATCATGGACCTATTCTGGAAAAGGTGGGTGAGGGAGTACCTCCCCATGTTGCAAGAGCGACAAAAATGGAATAAGATTCACAGGAACTTTGCTGTTGGAGATGTTGTGCTCATCATGGATGAATCTGCACCAAGAAATTCTTGGCCCATTGGACGCATCACTGAAGCCATGGCAGATTCTAAAGGATTTGTTCGCCGTGTTCGTGTCAAAACACGGACAAGTGAATTAGAAAAACCTATCAACAAGATCTGTTTCCTGATGGAGACAGTGTAAAGGCAACAGTGAATGTCTGCCTTCAACTGAGTCAAGTTCTGGAACCCCTGACTCTGCACACACTGACGCTCATTTACTGACATGCTTTACACCTCATTATGCAACATACACCTTTTTGAACACAAGCCTACAATCCATTAGCATCAATCACATGGAGCATTTGTCCCTCGACATTTGTGTTTTGACCTTTTGGGATTTTCAAAGAAGACATCTATGGACTATTTTTCTAAAAAAAAAAAAAATTTTGCAAGTAATATGGATATTATTATACTATTATATCTAGTTGATAACGTGTTAAATTCATTAGATCATGCATTTGTTTAATACTGCATTGTGCATTGTAATGGCTACTGATGCTTTGTTGTAATTGCTTGTAATACAAGAATTAGGGTTAGGGTTAGAAGGTTAGAATCATGTGATAACAATAGTTTATCATATAGGCTTGTACTCTTCAAAGATATCAACAGAATCGTTCTCTACCTGGTATCACAAGTGGTGGTTGTCAGAACTACCAACAAGTAATTTACTAATACAAGTAAAGGTTAAACGGGCAATCTGGAATTCAAAAAACAACAAAGTGGTCTCCCAGCCAGACAGCTGAGGGATGGAGCTGGAGAAATGTCTCAAATTCATATACAGAGCTATGCATGCTGTAGTAGCCATTTTGATATTGATATTAATATGCATAATCATGCCCTTAAGAATATTATTCTTTAGTTATTCTATAGTTATTCTTTAGTGATTTTGAATGTATATGGTATTTGGTACGATTTTGAATGTATATGACTGTTTACTCTTAGTTTTACGGTAAAGATGGATATATACGTCACTTGTAGGCCTTTGGGTTGATTGGAAATTGGTAACGCAAATGTCGGGTCAGGTGACGGTGGTGGCAAACAATTTTTTGAGCACTTTGAGCACTTTGACCACTTTTGAAAGCTTTTGATCATCTGTGGAATATCTAAGTTAACTTTCGTTTACCTTACAATATTGCTGGAATTATCAAGACATTTTGATTAATCTTTTGTGGCAATAAATGGATATATTTTTCTAAAGAAAGTGTCGGAAGTGTGTTTGAAAGGGACCACCTGTTCACCCGATCCACGGCCTTAATTTGGATTTTAAGAAACTTTGGAAGGCCGCTACACATGCAAGGACTGACCACCCAAGAGATCAAAATGACAGTTTTAACCTTATGTTTTGAAGCTATTACATTGTTAACAAGCAATGCAGTAAAACAAGCTTATATTTTGGTTTCTGATTGGGTAAGACAGTTGGATTAAGCTCATGAGCCATTTATGAATTATATTCTTCAATAATCAATGGCTAAATATCATTAATTGAAAAGTCTAAACATGGATGTAACAATCCCAGCTTGCCCCTTTAATACTACAGGATTACCATTGCACCATGTGCAGTCTTCCTTGGCCTACCAGCCAGTTTGTGTTTGCTGAGCTCACCAGTGCTTTCTTTCTTTTTTAATGATGTTACAAACTGTTGATTTTGGTAAGTCTAATGTTTCTGATTTAATCTGATATTTCAGCCTCATAATGGCTTCCTTGAATTTCACTGATGTCTCTTTGGTCCTCATGTTGGCAGACACCAATAACAGACTTCAAAGGCAAATGTAAAGCCTAGAATCAATACTAGACATTGACAGCTCTCTCATGCCTGCATAAATGATGCGACGGAACACACCTGACTAACCAGAAGCACCTGTCAAGCCAATTTTCCAATGCTTTTGGTGCCCTGAAATAGGGGGACTATGTATAACAACAGTGGTAATTTCTAAATGGTGAAACCAATCTGAAAAAAGAAAATATTGAATTGAAGTTGAGAATCTCTACTTTAACCTCACATTTTTTTTCCAAACTATATAGAGCTAAAATAAGACACAATGCTTCCTCTTTCCAATACTTATGGAGGGCACTGTATGTTATATCTAGAGAAACAATCACATCCTTCACCAAAGAGGTCCTCAATCAACATTTTAAACTGACCGAGTGGCACCAGAACAACCAACTCTATTGAAGTACCATGAAATACAGTGCAGTCATATTCTTTGTCCTTGTTTCATAGGAAACTCATGTTTCACTCATGTTTCCTATGAGTTTCCTATGAGAACTGACTTTGAACACAGAAGTCAAATAATCAAGAAAAAAACGATGCATTAAAGCTCTTGGTCAACCTCTTGGTTAGAAATGTCTTTAAAAGGAACATATTCATAATAGCTCCTCATTCACATTCATTTCTAAATGTATAATGCAGGTCGTGGAGCCCTAGTACAATCTGCGAGGGAGTACTCGGGTTGGCAGCACTCCATGTTTCTCTCCACAATTTTTGACATAGATCTCACATAATAAGAGCTCTTCATACCGGGCCATTATTCCCACTGGGTCATGCTAACCCCTAGCTAAACTTTGCTACTTTACAGTAGGTGCTGTTCCATTACCCTCCCTCATCATTAATATCACAGAGCTCATCTCTGACACACACTAATGGGGCAGGGGTGTGTGTGTGTGTGTGTGTGTTACAGAGATCACCAGTATCATAGAGTAGGCTTTTGAGTTCTTCCAGAGTGGGTTAAAAAAGTGTGCGGGAGTCACTTTTATAGTTTGTTGGTGTGTGTGATGTAAAGGGAAAATGAAAACGTCCATTACAGTAAAGGTGTAACTTTAATCTGGCCTATTGGTTTAAATGAGGGTTCTGTGAAAGGAACCAATGATAATTGTACATTTTGAGCAAAGCAAATAAAGTGGAAGGGAAGCGACTCGTAAAGTCCTTGCATCTGAAATCATATGTTTGCTGAACCTGCAGATTTTGACTGTGCTTACACAATTACATCAGCCATGCTGAATACTTAAAAGTCCATTTACTCAGAGAGTGAAGATAAGAAAAAAAGTGGTTTCCTAATTCTATTGTCTACAGACCTGAGATGCTCATGTGAGATCTGATATAAAACAATCGTTCCACTTCCCATCCCAGCTGCTGTCTTATCCTTCATGAAGCGTTAAGGTAATTTGCACTGTCAGCCATCTCTGAGCCTCACATTTCCCCAACATTAATTGCACAATTAAAAACTAATTTCAGCTGTAATTCCATACTCAAGCACCTTTACCTCTCCCATGTTAGATCCTCATAATCCTCCCTCTGAGTAATGGGTCCACTCTTTAGAAATCATTCCAACTGCTGCACAGAATGTTTTAATTAAGGGAAGTATTCTCAGGAAATAAGATCTCCTAATTTGAGTCCAGTCAGATGATGTATTGATCACCATTATCTCTGGGGAAAGTCTTTATCCAATGCAGTTTCAAAAGCTTTTTTTTGCTCCTGCAAAACAATTTGTTTTAGAGAGTATGTACAACTGCCACCTAGGTTGAACTTATAATTACAGTTGAACAATGTTCTCTTATTCTCTTAAAATTGCAACCTTAACCACTGTCAGTGACCTCAAGCAGTCTTAGCCTCTAAACCACAGTCACAATAAAAGTGCTAAATATCTATCTCATATATTCTATAGACCCCAATAGTCCAACAGTACCTGGTCTTATTCAGCTGTATTAAAGGGAGTGATGAGAATGGGAAAGGCGGTCATTGAACTGCAACTGTTGGGGATAATTTGTGTAAACCAGGGTGAATGAAGAGAGGGTAACACATCACCAGGAGAAGTGGTCTCTGCACAGCCAGGGACAGTCAATAGTGAGATGCACTTCTGCACTCAATGACTTTGACATCAAATATTAATGAAAATCTGTCTGCAGTTTTTGTTCTTTTCAACACATTCTTGGAACAGATGTCTGCTTCACCCTCAATTGGTTTCTAAGGTGAACACTACAGTGTAGGCTACAAAGTTGGTACTTCAAACTTTCTCTCTTGAATTGAGAAGAAGCAAGTAAAAGGGATCTGAAAGCTGCTTTGCTGTAGCTGGCAGCTGCAGTACAATGCCCCTGAAGACAGAGCTATCAATATCTTCGACTTTTTTCCACCATTTGATATGTTGTTTATTGTAAGTCTCGAGCATGGTTGGATCTCTCCCATGTGTTTCTGCACTCTAATTTAGGACTCCTAGACTGTGTGAAGTGTATCGTATCATCAAAGGAGCCTGGGACTGTGATGGTGACCTTGAGAACACACTGGATCTGATTTCTCACTCCCTGTCAAAGGCTCGTGGGGGGGGGGGGGGGGGGGCGGTGTTCGCAGGGATGATGTGTGTGTGTGTGGGGGGGGGGTTGTTGGTTGGGTAACAAGCATTCAAGAGCTAGAATCAAAAGTAATGAAGAGAGAGTTAGTGGTCGAACAGAACATTGCTGCTCCATTCTTTTGATGTCCTGGAGATTTATACTTTTGATACAAACTCCGCAGCTGCGGTATCGATCTCCCCTATAGTCTGGCGAGCACATGCTCACTCCACTTATCTGTAATAAATCACACTGTTCAAAATAGGAACAACTACAATCACTCATGAAATTGCTTCTTGTGTCACTTTTACCCCTCTATGAGGAAAGTGGAGTAAGATAATGGGTTAGTGACGAGACACTAACACTGTTGTATCTCCTTGTTCTTTGCAAGTTTTAATTCCATATATGGTCACTCCAGTGGATTTGTTAAACAGCTAGCGATCATGTAATGGGTTGGAAACACGAGTAATCATTGAATAATGCTGTTCTTAATGCTTAATGACAAAACTGAATGAAAACTAAAGTGTTTGTCACAATACCATCATGCTATGTCATGCAGACACATTGATCTATGTGGAAAGCTTACTTGCATTGAACTTTGTGATTAGGATACCTGGACATGTAATTAAATATGCATTACTGTATGATAGATCTTCTAGATGATTAATGGGCTCCATACATTGACCTGAACAAAGCCAAAGTTTAGGCCAGATCAGGTCATGTCACAACATTTTTAAAAACATGTTTATCTTTTCATTCTATTCATAATGTGCACCAATCTGGCTTTAGACCTGGACATAGCACAGTCTCAGCTGCTATGCTTGCCTTAGATAATGTGTTAAATTGCCTAGAGAAAGAAAAAGAAAAAAATCTTCTAAAGAAAAAAACATTGTGCTGCTTTATTTATACACCTTTCCAAGGCATTCGATACGGTCGACCATTACCTACTCATTCAGAGGTTGTCGTTCATAGGCCTGGATCAAGCTTCATCTAGCTGGTTTGAAAAGCATTTAATGGACAGGACTCTGTGTATTTACAGATGGTGTTAAATCAGTTTTTCTGGACATAACAAAGGGTGTCCCACAAGGATCGATTTTTGGTCTTACAGTAACAATATTGGGTTATCTGTAAATAATTGTAACCTGAACTTGTATACTGATTACACTGTTGTATATGCTATTGTCCCCACAATTGACCAGGCTCTAGGATCTCTTTGGTGAAGGATGTGATTGTTTCTCTTGATATAACATATAATGTTGTGGTTTTATATAATGTACTGATTACTGTATTAGACTGTGTTGTATATATATATTTTTTTGTAACTTTATTTTTTATTGGTTTTCCACAAAGATATAGACAGAACAGCCCATCCACATCCCAAGAAATACAATGAAAAGTATAGTAACTTATGACACAAATAATAAAACAAAATAAATGAATGATATTAACAGTAAATAGTTGTCCGGAAATATTTCAATATTCACAGTTATTTCTGATTAGGCATTCATTTAGTCAGTGTCACGTCTCATATAAGTGTTCCATTTATCCCAGTACTTTTCAAACATATTCTCTTTGACTCTCAGAAGGTATGTCAACTTTTCCATAACAAAAATATCTTGGACAATTTCCAGCCACTGTTCCTGATTTGGTGTATTTACATTGAGCCAATTTCTGGTGACTGCTTTCTTACTTGCCGCCAGTAACACTTTCGTCAAATAAAAATCTTCTACCGTCACCACATCATCAATATTTCCCAGATACATCACAGAGCAGGTCATTGGGATTTCATATCCCAAAATAATTTTTACAACTGCACTTTTTACAATTCCAAAAAATATGAGAGTGGTCAGCCTCCATACTCCCACACTGCCTCCAACAGTGTTGTTGTGCAGCAAGTTGCCTGCTTTTTATTTGAGGTGTTATGAAAAAACGAACTATATTCTTCCAGCAGAATTCCCTCCATATCAGCGAGTTTGTGGACGTACATTGTGTCTTACACATTTGAAACCATTCTTCCTCTGTTATTTGAATCTTTAACTCTGCTTCCCATTTTACTTTTATGTAGAGTGTTGACTCCCCCCTGCTTTCCCCCAATGCATGATAGAAAGCGGAGATGACCCGAGGCCCCTTCTGATTGTAGTGTTGTATTTGTTTTAAATGTATATTGTGGACAGGGTGCACCTGCAAAAGAGGCCTTGGTCTCAGTGTGTTTCCCTTGTATACATAAAGGTTAAATCAAGGTTAAATCAATGTTAACCATTCTAAAAATGTCATTTGACTTGTTTGTTTATCCAATAGCAGAAAGTAATAATCAGTGTAGGTTATTTGCTTTTTTAATTGCAGAATATTAATTAATTTAGTTTTGCGGCAGTAACAAGCTTAAAGGATTATATATTCTTCTTCAAATAAAAGCATGAAGGAGCTATAAATCCATAAAGCCACTCGTCAATAATAATATTACCTTTTGAAACCATCTTTGGGGGCACTTGGTGAACAGTTCTCTGTGGAAAAATACACATCAGATTCACTACCCATATTAGCCTACACAGAGTCTGCAGACACCATGGAAGTATGTGATAAAATAAAACAGAATGTAGTTTACTTTTTTTTTAAAGAAATGCCTAATAAAAATAGACAACAGATAAAGTTAATCAGAAAGAAAAGGATGAATGAATTTCCCTCTCATCCTGTCTGTGGAGCAGCAGGGTTATTAGTGATTTAAAAAATGCCTCTCTCTTCCCCCAGACTGACTGTCAGCAACTTTCAAACATGCTCCTATCTCTGGAGAACACCGCTACAAACACTCTGCTTAAGCTCCTCTGAAGTGCAAAATATTTTATTTTTTGCAAAAAAATAAATAAATTCAGATGTTTTCGAACTTACATTTGCATTTAGCAAAGGAGTTTGAAATGTGCACTCTGAAAGCTGCTTCCTCTACAGTAGGCTTCAAAGTACAGTACGTTTCATTTCATTCTGAAACAAAAAAATCAATAGATTCTTCAAACTGCCCTTACCGATGAATACAGGACATGAGAACTCAACCACAAAGGCTTTGAAAGCAGGAGGACAATTGACCTTCGGAATTCAAGTTAGAGGCCTTTTGTTATCGATTGTATAAGATTTGATCATGAAAAATGTATAAAGATGTCACCATACAGCACTGATAAAATCGGGCATGACACACATAATTCAGCTCATGAAAAATCAATGAGTCTCAGCTTATTCACAGATCAGCATGTCATGTTTGTGATGCCATGGGCTATTGATATACAGTACTGAATGATTATTGTTTTGCACATTAACACAAGCCATGTGTGTATTGATTGATAATAATTAATAATTTATTTGATAGCAGAACTATACCAAAGAGATGAAGAGAGAATAAGAGAGCTGTTGAGGAAGTTCAAGTTCAAGTTTGACTTTATTTATCCCACATGGGGCAATTAGTGTTGCAATAAAATGTAAAGTTCCACAGGACACAGAAAGGTTACTGGACATGTAAAAGTTCACTTTATTTCAGCTTTAAGTCAACAAGGAAGATTTATACAGTAAACAACACACTGAGATTAGGAGTTGATATAGAGTAAAACTAGAGAGAGAAGAAACAGAGAAAGAAAGAGCGAAAGGGGGACGTAGATAAAGAGTTGATGATTGAGAGAGAGAGAGGGAGAGAGAGAATCCATTACTGATGTTTTCAAATGTCTTCAAAACACACACACACAGGTGCACACACACTTGCTCGCTCACTCCCATGCACACACAGACGCATGCACGGCTACACACATGCAGGCACACACACACACACACACACACACAGAACCTCCCTGGGATGATGTCTTATGTAAAGATTAGGATAAGAAGGGTATTAATCTTCCAGTGCCAGTAGAGTCCTCATGGATCGTCTGTGGAGATGAAGCACCACCTCGTTCCAATTGCTCTCTAAACCTCTCACTGCTGGAGATCCGTTTACGCCAGATTAACTAGATTTGTGTTTTTGTGTTTCAACCAATTAAACGTGTGTGTGTGCAGGGTTAAACGGGATCAGCAGAAGTAATTACCGATATCCATCACTCTGCAACCTGATGTGTGCTGTTTTTCAGCAAACATGTGCATCTGGCAGTCAACACCCAGGGCTAAATGGCTAGCATCTTGATCTCTTAAAATAATTTAGTTGAGTCTAACTAGTATTCACTATTTTGGCATATGCTTCTGGCATATGCTTGCTCAAGCTTAATGTGACTGCAATATGGCATGCTCCAAATATTTGTTCACGTTTTCTATAATGATTCTGCCATAAGGGCAGTTCTACTCCTTGCTATTCAGTGGAGCGCCGTGAACTTTGAAGTTCTGCTACTGTATGTTGATACTATGTTTGAATCAACATCATGATTTGTAGTGTTTTTACCCTTTTACCCTCTTGCACTTCTATACTTGCATAGTCTGACTCTTGATTTAAGCAAACAACACAAAAATGATTTTTTTGTCTGTGCTTTATTATTTTAAATACAGTCTGCCAACGCTATGGGCTGATTTGGCAGTAAATGACAGCAGAGTGCGCTGTAAATGCGTGGGAAGTTGAACTGTGTGTGCGTAGGGTAGATAAGGCCAGATTTTACACCTTTCACTGCCAGTCTGCCACTCCTCCCTAAACCAAGCCTTAAATGACATGGAAATTGAGTTCTGGAGTCTCCTAATAAAACAGACACAGCTGGGGGAAGAGGAAAATTACTAGTCCATTTCCCCCCACATCTAGCCAGGATATGCATTGTGGAGAGATATACCCCTCATGTTTATGTAGTAAACATTAGTTTCCAGAGAGAGAGAAGCTCTACCTGCCTCTTCTCTGGGGCTGCTTCTGGGGCAAGACCTGGATGTTCTCTCTGATGTGTGATTATGGTGACACCACAGAAATGTGGCTTAACCTTTAAGATACTATTCTGTTGTACCTACACGCATATCTCATTTTATAGCATTCTAGTCTCAAAGGAATACAACTTTAAAAGTGAAAAAACAGTCAAGAAAGTCTAATTGTCCGACTGTCTGTGAGGTGCGTAGTGCTTAGAATAACAAATGGCCTAACCCAGCTAATGTGTACGGAGGGGATCACTGTTTAATATGAGAACAATGTCTGTTTTCTCAGTGACCCACTGTCTCCTATAATAGACCAGTAAAATCATCAGTGGAACGTAGGGCCCACATGTTAAACCACCGCTGCTGAGGTCAGCCCATTTAAATGGAATATTGAGTATGTACTGTATATAACCTTACTTGTGAGATGGTAATGTCAGTTCAGGTTCAATGTGGTAATGAGCTTCATGGTGCCATTCCTACCACTGACATTATCTATTGGATAATTGGCATGCTGGGGTTCAGTTGTGGTATGAATACTGAGATGGTGGAGGGTCAGTACAGTGCACCCAGAATTAGCATGGAGCCAAAAGTGTGAGGATGTGTTGTTATGAAAAGCGGACAGAGGCAAGTATGTGGGCGGAGAGTCATGTGAGGTTGGAAGGTTTGCATGCTCACTTATATCAAACGCTTTTTTTCTATTCAAAGAAAAATCTGTCTTTATTTTTGGGTTAGGGTTACCTAACCCTAACCCATGCTCAAACATCTTTTCTAATGTCTGTCAGTTTAACAGTACTTATCATGTATATCCCTACTGTTGTAGTGGAATGATAAACATAATAAACATGAACAAGACGACCCTAAAACATTCTTCACACTAATGATTAACAAGTAAAAGAGAGACTGGAACCTTTTAAACCATCAAACCCCAAAAATGCTGAACAAACATGTTTAACTCTACACATAAACAAAACACTTGCCAACAGAGAGAAATAATCTCTCTATCATTGATAATGATGTCATTTAGAAAGGCTGGAAACAGACAGGCAGCTCTGGCCATGAGTGAATGAATGTTCTTTAAGCACTGTTGAACTCGGAAGAGTAATTCACTGGCAGGACAAGCTGTCTGGTGAGAAGATAAATGTGTGTGCATAATGCTGAAGAACATTAGCGGGTGGGTTCCGAGGTAGAACTTACTCTTTATTTAATGTACTCCTCACAGATGGATTGATACTGTGTGGCGCAGAGCGGCACAATTAATATTTTGATTATAACTCAGGGAAAATAATAACCAGTGATCCATCGCCCATGTCGACTCTTGGCTCCAAATTCGGCTCTCTCAAGGCATATTAATGACATAAGTGATAAACCATGCACTGATGTCCCTGCTTTAGTCCCTGAGTTGAACAAGAATTAAGAAGTTGTAAAAACAAAACAAAACTGTCATCTGGTGTTCAATAAAGAAAACTATGTTGTAGGAAAAGTTGGTAAGCTGTATTGGCATGTGATGTACAGTACAGTAATGAAATCCCATTCCACTTTAAATATGTTCATGTATGATCCATGTGATCTGTCCACAGTACCACATTGTTCCTCCATACAATATACTGTAGGTTATTTAATTGTGTGCAGTAGACCATTGTTTCCTCCCATAAGTCCCAGGGGATGCTGGCTAACTTTCTCCTACTGACCGGCCATTGGATGTTGGATGTGCTCCTTGTCCAGGTGAAGTGGTTTCAGGGAGCAGCTGTCAGTGTTGGCTGTAATTGGAGCCCATTGCACCATTAGGCCTGCCCATTAGGTCTGTTATGATCGCTGTCCGTCTCCGACAGACTTCTACAGCCACTGTCTACATTTGACCCAGAGCAGCTCTCCCAACATGGGGACAAGACTGAGGTTTAATGACTTGTCACAAACACACCTGTGAATCTCTGGTGACATTCGGGTGTGTCACACATTCCTTCACGCGTTGTTTGATCAGTAATGGTCTCCATCTATACAGGGAATTGGAGTGTTCACACGGGAGGCCAAAATGTGAACACTTATGGGGATTTTTTTAACCATGGTGAACACACGATGTGGGATTGGGAGGGTAGAAGGTGGGAGAGAAGGAAAGATACTGTTAGATAGGGAGCGCAAAAGAGCAAGAGAGAGATACTTTTTTTGAGAGTGGGTGAATGAGAGTGAGTGACAGGGGATCAGCATGAGTAGGTTTTAATCAAACAGGTGGTATTTACTTTTGAAGGAAACGTCCCAATATAGTCTCATGTCATTCCCTACAAACACTCTCAGATGAAAGTGTTTTTTAACTAATTTCCTGGATTCCTCTCAGAAATGGGAGAAGAAAACAACAAATCCAGTCACTCCTCACAATTCAGGAGAACTCAACTCCACAATTCAGTTACTGGGAGCTGTTCCTGAGGCATTCACCCATCCATCTCTTTCATTTAATGTGCCTGTTTATTTCATTTGCTCTCTCCTACTCTTTCAAAACAAAATAATCCCAATCATCTCACACAGAAATTTAATCTGAGTTGAGCAAAATCATGTTCACAATGCCAGTGGCAGAAAGATCCTTCAGTCCCTCATCCAGAAGACTGTGTGTAATGAATGTTCCCCCGCCGCCAAAACAACTCGTAAATTAACACAGTTTGCACCATCGCTTCCGGCTGTCCTAGTCACTCCTGCAAGCAAGCAGTTACTGTGGTAACTGCACGCGGCACCAGGAGAATGAAAAATAAGATCACCCTTGGCAACCAGACATTGTCACAGAACATAACGGTTTCATGCAGCATTTAAAAGCCTCAGAGGGATGTATGTATGTTGGTTTACTTTCCACTGCTGAAACTCAAGTAGAAAAGGTGCTGGTGTTAGTATGGCTCACAGTAGACCCTGCAAAAAGGCAACAGAGTTAGAGGCAATTTCCATTACTTGACTATATATTTTTTTAAGTGATGAAAAATACTCTCTTGACTCCCAGAAATCAAATAAGGAACCCAGCTACGGTATAATGCCACTGCAATGTTCAAAATCACTGTCCCTCATATCTGGAACCACATATTGAAAATTGGCCACTTTCAATATCTTTATTATCAGTGTCATATGCCAGAGAAAATTCATCTACAAAAATCATCTACAAAATGTCAGAATAGATCAGAATTGATGAATATATATCTAAAATAGAAAACGTTCGTTTTCAGAGCTAGGCATAACCCATCCCTGTATCAAGCTCATAAATCTAAGACTGACTGTCAAACACTAGTACTATAAATCTTATCAAAACAGAATAATTCTCAAGGTCTTTAAGTCACTCAAAATGTATTAATTCTTCATGTGAATAGAAAATGCAATTTTTTCCATGAATTATTCATTGATTCTTATGAGGAGAAACCACTCAAGACTTAACACTTGAACTTATGATACAGTTAATCATGCTGCTTTAAACTGATCTTAAGTCACAGAACTCTAAACATCTTAAGCTGTAGCAATGTGTCCAAAGTAGGAAATCTAGTGACAAAGCCTATGTGAATCATGGAAGCCATGGGGACTGATCTGCCAGGCTTGAGCTCGGAAGCCTGGATGTTTTGACACCAGGCGCAGGGGGGGATAGATCAGAGAGAGAGAGTCGCCCAGTGGGAGCTTCTGTATAGCAGGCCCCTGGGTAAGCCCCCCCCCCCCACACACACACACACACACCCTTGAAGCATGTCTAGTGTCTGTTTAATGCAGGAGACATAGGCAGAGACTGGAGACATGATGGTCTGGTATCTCAAAATAGCTTTGTGTCTGGTCTGTTACAGGGGGATTACACATAACAAGTTGTCTGGTCCAGCGTGTCACTGGCTGCTGTTACCAGGGACCTGAGATAGAGAGGCCACCATTTGACCTCTCTGAAGACTGACCACACGCACGACCCACTGTCCATCCGGTAGTGTGACCGCAGGCGGAACAACGCTTTGGCCCGAAGCAGGGGGTAGATGGGCTTGGTTAATTATCTGGACCAACACTCAGTGAGGCCTCATCTGGCTCTGTGCCCTGGCTGACAGACAAGCAGGCAGGCATGTATGCACCCTCCCTCCTGCCTCCTTCTGCCTCCCCCTGCCCGAGCGAGAGCCTACCCGGCGGGGATGGTCATTAAGAAAATCACAGTGTCCAGATCCCAGATGGAGTGTTAGGATGAGAGGGACGGCTGGCATCTTCTCTCCCTGCCAGAGAGAGGATGGAGTAGGGCTCTCAGTCTAGCACGTCGCTGATGGGTGGATAAGTCACTGTCACATGATGCCACACAGCCATGGGAATGATGTTTCTACAGCAGCAGGAGGTCGGTGACTACTAATCTACAGTTGACTTGAGGCGTCTTGGTGGTCAGGTCATCTTTGGGCCTCTCTCTTTTTGACCATCCTTTCTCCTGGGCCATTTTATCTTCTTCTGGTTAACTCAATATGCTTTGGACATTTACGTCATTGACTTAGAGGGTTCACTAGGTTTCTCATCTTCTTGAGGAATAAAGTCTTGTATGAAGTGTATTTCTTGCTGCACCCATGCTGTTATGTTCTATCATCTCCATCACTGCTTCATGTTATAAAATAAGAAATTTAAATAGGTTACAGTCAATATTTGCCCCATCTCACACATAATAGCGCTGAAGCATTGGCTCATGGTGACACATTTTGAGAAATATCAAAGAAAGAGGCCCTTTTGAGAGCAATGAATTTGATTTTCAAAGCGATGCATATATCAGCAATTTAAAATCAGTTGACCAGGCCAGGCATAGCCCTTCTCCTACCTTTCATCTCAAGAGCCAGCCCCAGGAAAGAAATGATAGAAAGCTGCTCAATATTCAAATGATTCAAGGCTGACAACTTCATGCTTTTATTCAGATTTGATATGAATATTGATAGCGTTGCTCTTAGCGCCCCCATAGCACAATGGTCTGAAGCATCTGAGGATAATGGGTAATCGTCAGTGTCTGGTTTGTAATCAATTAGCTCTGTGTGGGAAGATGAAGAGAGATCTTATCAAACCCACCCCTGTGGTCCCTTTGTTTCAGTTCTATTATTTCATCAAGAAACAATGTTTGAGCCCTTAGGAAGTATATTATAGCCGTGTGACCTCTCTCATGTAAGTTTTCAAAAGTACGTTTGCCATGGCGGTTTCATATGAATGCCTGTTTATAACTCAAAAGACACCTTCAAAACATTGTGTCAGCTAGCTTAGCATAGGTTGGCCGTGTCAACCGAATGAGACGCACGTACAGGATTTAGACATAGCTGCATAAACTTGAAGTCAGAGGAGAATGGCCAGACTGGTTCGAGATGAAAGAAAGGCAACAGTAACTCAAATAACCGCTCGTTACAACCAAGGTATGCAGAAGACCATCTCTGAACGCACAACACGTTGAACCTTGAAGCAGATGGGCTACGAAAGGGGGTCCAACCCAGTACTAGCAAGGTGTACCTAATAGAGTGTATGTTACAATAGGAAAGGAATTGATGACAGTCGATGTGCAATTTCTTAAGGACGTCCACCAGGCAAGCTGATTTAACTGTAAATAGGTATTCCGGGCTGAGAGCGGGGGGCATTGATCACCATTCACACTGGAAGATCAGACGATCACTGTCTTTGTCTCAGCCACATTTATACACATTTAAATCACATGGCTGAAGCCAACAAATCCATCTACAGTAGTGCAGTCTGCTGTGGGAGGAGGAGAACAGATCCTATGAATTGAATGCAGTTGTAAATGTATTATTTTTGTAATAAAACCTGTGAGCATGCTTACCTGTCCTGGTCTTCCATGTTGAGGTTGTGTGCTGGAGTACGTCAATCCTGTCAGGTGGAGAACTTGGGGTTCACTCTAACTGTGACACCTCTGACATCCACACCTGAGGAGCATAGTGATAAACTCAACTGCAGTGTATCAGTGTGAATAAAAGAGTCTCTTGTTGTCCAGTGCTTTTGGAGCTGCCATAGACCTGTGAAATGTGTTGCATTATTCAAGAGAATAAAGAATGGTGTGATGTAACTGCAGCAGCTACAAAAGCCAGCTTCTATTATGATGTTAAAGAAATTGCCTGCTATGCAGTGGCAGAGGACAGACACTTTGCCTTAGCCTACTCAAAGTCTAGCCTCAGGAGGACAAACACAATGTATTGTTGGAGGAAAAACTCTTTGTATGACTGGTTCTGCAGCAATGATTTCTAACTTGAGTTGATGGAGTGGTCGCTACAGAGTCGGATGGAGTGGTTGCTCAGCTCGGTCACGGCTCTTCTCTGTCTTAGCGCCCCAGTGGTGGAATGAGCTTCCCACCACTGTCAGGACGGCGGAGTCACTGCCTATATTCCGCAGTTGACTGAAGAGCCATCTCTTTAAATTACACCTGGGCTCCTTCTCCCCAGACCTCTCCACCTCTTGGAACTTCCCAACTTGTATGGTACCTGAACTTTTGCAAACAAACAAACAACAAAACTAACAATTCATTTCTTCCCTTTCTCTAGCACTGTGACTACTTATGGCACTTATTCTTATAAAACGTTTTACTTGCAATGACCGTGATGTATAGTTGATTCACTTACTTTAGATCAGTGTACGTATTATAAGTTGCTCTGAATACAGTAAGAGCGTCTGCTAAATGGCTGACATGGTCAAATGTAATGTAGTGGTTATTGTTACTTGACAATTCCTGTTCTCTCCTTTGCCTATGACAAACCAAGCGCATTGTTATGAATCAATGTCATTGGAATTTACCTATAGATAACAAAACTGTATGCATTCTGTCGTGTACTGAGAATTTCAATCTATTATTCTCTAAACATCAGAACTAATGCAAGAAGTGTGATTACTGTAAGGTCATGTGTATTGTCACCGGGCTTCAACCATTTGTACTGTTTTCAAGGATGTTCCATGCAATAGCTTTACCTATTTGTCATATTGATTCTATATGTCTAACAACTACTGCATACAGGTTTACCCTTCATCCTCTGCCTCTTGTGTTCTTCTATCTACAATATCAATACCAACACTGGGGACGAGCCACACAGATAGGTCAACAACCATTTATTTTACTTTAAGGAGTCCTTGCTCAAAGATAGAGTATGATAGTGATTCAGTTTGAGCATATGTTGTTAATAAAGGCCTTATGCCCTTCTCTCCTCAGTATGATTTCATTTTGAAAGTCTAATGCCAAACATTAATATCAATACATACAGTATTGATTATTCTTCGCTGCCTCCTTTGAAGGCCAGATACGTTTTGAGTGGATCGCAGGGAGATTCAATTGCAGCTAATTCTGAGGCTTCGTGACGGCATAGATATCCTGAAATTCAGAGTTCTCTGAACCCCTCATCGATATTCTTGCCTAACCCCATTCTCTCTGGGTTCTGATTTCCTCCGACGAGCAGAGATGCATTACTCCAAGGGACAGATAGAGAAATTACACGCTACCCCCCCCCCCCCCCCCCCTCTCTCTCTCTCTCCCTCAGGAATATTCACAATGTTCACAGAAGCCTTTTAAAGACAGTAAATAACTCCACTCCTGTATAGGCATTCTGTGTGCTGCTGAAGCAGCTGTATTTACATTGAAAGGGGAGGCAACACTGATGATTATTGCAGAGTTATATTTCTGTGAAGTTCCTTGTCCTACTTCAGTCTCTGAACAAGATGTTTGGTTGTGGTTGATTTTGTGTGTTGTTTTGATGGTATCCCTTTGGAGATGAAGACAAAAGCGTCATCCTTGGTAGAAGAATCTGATCCCTATCAGTTCAGCAGGTTATCTGATGGTACAGTCACTTCTAGTGAGTCCTGGGTCTACAACAATAGCAGAGAATATTTTCTAGTTCTAGTCAGAGGTAGGTTGAAACATAATCCATATTGATGCAAGGAGGAAGTTGGTCCCTCATTTATCAATTGTGCTCGGAGAACAAACTGAATTCCGATATATTCCTCTAAATGTGCACACTGTTAATCGGCTCCAATCATAATTAATGGGCGCACTCAACAAAAAATATTACTGAACAGATGTTTACTCAACGTAAGTCAATAATTGCAGAAACCTTCAATTATGTTGCACCCTATAGGGAACGAAGATGGAGCATTAATCCCAGCCAATTGACAGAAGATTGAATTGATTACCTTATTATAAGGAGGCAGGGTTATTATTGCCATAACTCACTGCCCATTAACAGTCTTGTGTACTGCAGACAGAGAGAGGGTAAACACCATGAACACCCAGTCACATGACAAACACAGATTCATCTTCTCCATTTGATTATGTCTGTTCAAATGGAAAAGGAATTCAGAAATGAGAGGGGGTTATACATTTCACGATATAAGAGTGATTTCCATATCCTCCCTGGGTGGTCCAGAGTTACTTGTGTGTTCGGATTGAACTTAATTAATCAAGGCATAACAGTCAGTGATTCAAAGGATACTGCTGTGTTGTCTTGGTGCCACAGATGACAACATGTAAGCTGGTGGATCATTTGCTAATGCTCTATTTAGGTTGATAAAATGTGTGTAAATGTGTCACAACATTTGTAAAGTTAGTATTTTCAGAAATATATAAAATGTATGATAATTATGAGGATCAAATGAGTTGTTGTGATCATTATAAAGTTCCATAGACAGAGTTGTCTGCAAAAAAACAAAAACATGCTTGGTTGTTTAGACAGGGAACATACTGTACTGTAGGCCTCCCTTTAGTCAACAACGCATCATTTCTGCTCTGTCTGCTGACTTGCTTGAATTGAAATGTTCTCCCCAGTGCTCTACTTGTATGATGTGGACTGCATCTGAACTTCACATCCTATCAAGTGTGTGTGTTGTACGGTATGCGTTCCTCCAACAGCTCTCTTATACCTGCTCAGCACCCCCACCCCCGCCTCTCCCCCAAGCTCACACTGTAGAGAATCAGAATCAGAATTATTTTATTTGGCCAAGAATATTGTGTGTGTGTGTGTGTGTGTGTGTGTGTGTGTGTGTCTGTGTGTGTGTGTGTGTGTGTGTGTGTGTGTGTGTGTGCGCGCATGTGCGTGTGTGCATGTGTGTGTGTGTGTGTGTGTGTGTGAGTGTGAGTGTGTGTGTTTGAGTGAATGTGTGTGTGTGTGTACATGAGGTGCGTGAGCATGTGCGTGTGTGTGATCCCTCCCCCCCTTACATCCCCAATATCTGAACAGCACTGAAATGTAGACAGAGGGTGATTGCTGTTGCACTGACTTACTGTACATACAGGGTTAGTGTTTCACCACCCCCCCAACACACACACACAGATGAGATGCCGACCCACACACACTCCCTCACCCCTGGCTCATCCCATCCCCAGCCCCATCCCTGCCTGTCCCATCCCAGGCTCTGGCTGGCTGACAGGCAGCAAACCCAGGCTGACAGGTGGCCAGGCGGTGTCACGGGCTCACCACAGAGAGCATCGCCTGTCATTGCTCATTTCCTCCTGGGTGCTCTCTGACCTGAACCCCTGCCTCTCCCTTCCAACTCTATCACTGCTTGTTTTGGGATATATGTCACACATGTGGCTGTTTTGTCATGGATGTGTTGTTTATTCACATGAAATAGAGGGGGGGGGGAGGAGTTATTGGTTGAAAGCTGGTTTAAAAAATTTGGTTTAAAAACTGCAGCTGCAGTAAGTATTGCCAAAGCAAAAGGCAATTGAGATTCTATTATAGGTCTAAGAGCTGTCTCTGTTTTCCTCTTTGATTGGCCTCAAAATTGATTAAATTGTGTTTATGCTGAATCCACCATCTCCTTTGATGATCTCTTAGGATTCAGAATATTGCTTTTTTCTGAACATTGTTAATTACAGATTTGCTTCAATCCTTTCGAAATCAAGACATTCAGCTTCTATCTGATATTTTCATATGACCCTCCCATTGTACATGAAAAACATTCCATTACCATTCATTGAATGAACTCAAAATAATGATTATGACCACAGTAACAGTGACAAAGTAGGCCTACCTCATTACGATCAGGGTCACAGCACAGGGACACTGTCTGGTGTTGTGAATGGCTTGGTATATAGCTTTGAGTGGTGACTATTATCAGCTACACACTTCTTATCTTCATAAAACTGAACATTTATCTCCCAATCGCACATCAACAGCAACTCTTTTGGAAATCAGCGAACACTCATCTCAACCAAGATGAGCTCCACTCAACATACATACAATAAGTGCACTACCCTCCCCTGTGCCCAATAAAAACACACCCAAAAGTCACACACCCCTCCCCCTCAGTAATTATCGAATGGTCCGTTAATCATCCTGTTACAACACTACGCTAGATGACACACACACACACACACACACACACACACACACACACACACACACACACACACGGTAAGGCTTTTGTCATTTGTTAAACATAAATACCCACAGCAAATGAAAGTCTGCATATGCAGAGCTTGTGGTTTGCTGTTAAAAGGGAAATGTTAGTCTTATCAAAGTAGAAACCTCTCAGACAGTCATTGCTGCACCCTTCCATTCAATTCCTCTCTTTCAGAGTGATACATTCCTCTGCATCCCTTTGTTTCTGCTCAGGGATGAGACACTTTCCCCAGCCTCACTGTAATTGGTTTTCATGTAAATGGAGATTGGTCGGGAGATCAGCGATTGCTGAGAAAAGATGAGAGGGAGGTAATATGCTATCCGTACCGGCGCACGCGCGCACACATATGCACGCACGCACACACGCACGCACGCACGCACACACACACAGCTTGTTGCCATGGAAGTCTTCCTAAAGAGGTCTGAGATGACAGGAAATCCAGTCATTGTAATGCATGGCACTAGTGGACCTGGGAAAAGGCTCTATCTCTGGAGAGTCTTTGTGTCTAAGGGAGACAGTTAAATGACCCTAAATCAGACTTAATTTGATGTTTGATCTCTCTCACCCCTGAAGCATAATGGCCATGAATATGTGATCCTTTCGATTCAGAACATGATGAAAGTGTCTTGACTACTCACACTGTATAAAGGTGTGCCGTTAGCAGGGACATTCAAGGAGCTATGAATATGATGGATGTGCTGCCGCTCTTGGCTCTTGGTCTTGGTGAGGAAACTTTCATTTTTGACATGATGTACAGGTACCTGCTTTGAAAATAACTATTTATTCCCATATTTCACAGACAAAGCTTCTCCCTCTTTCTCAGCATATCTCAATTACCTACTTCCAGGAGAAACTAACCTGTTGGCCCTGATGCTTGTTTACTTCCAAACTTCATCATAAAACCAGAAAGTACAGCCTTTTTACTGTAAACAAATAAAGATTTTCTGTTGGTTTAATGCATTAAGCGCATTAGTGTGACAACAGATAAAAACCTTTGAATGTATTCCCAATACTCTTATGTAATAAAGAGACGGATCTTCATTGTTTTTCTGCTGTACATAAGTCTCATACTCTGATAAAAAGCACATACTGTACACATATGCATGCACACACGCGTACACACACACACACACACACACACACACATGGTAAAGCACTCTTGTTTTCATATGGTAATATGCAATATCAATATCACCTTCAATATGTTAAAATACTTTTAAGCATTATCTTTCAAAGAGTGGCGCTTCTTCCAGAACCCTGTCTCAGCAGATCCTCCTTTTTATCCTTATTTATTTGTACGCATGAATTACAGTAAATCCCCTAACAAAAAAATCTTGTCTCTCTTCTTCCTCTTCTCATTTACTCTCCCCCTCTGTTGCCTGCACATATGAGCATATTACCCCCCCCCCCTCCCCCCCCCACCCCTTGCTTTCTCGCTGAGAGAATATTTAACCTTGGACAGGATCGGGGAGCAGATGGTGGGCCCTTATGTGTGTCCCGCACAGTCCACAGCTAATGAAGTGATGTCTCCATAAACACCTGACAGCGGGTCAGGCCGCTGCAGCCTTGAAGAGGACCAGCTCTGGGTACACTGAGCAGCCCTCAGGAGGCCCAGGTAATAAACGCTCTCCTCTCACTGTTCCCACACTGCCCTGCGTGTCCTGAATAGGATGGCACTCCAATCTGTCTCACATACTGTACACTCCCTCTCTTGTTACTGTTAATGTTTACACGCACACGCACACACACACACACACACACACACACACACACACACACACACACACACACACACACACACACACACACACACACACACACACACACACTCACACACACACTATCTCCAAATTATTACTTCCTGGGGGATCGTTTCTGCCTACCTGTAAATACGATCTGGGGGATCGTAATACCAGGGTTTGACCACCTGTTTTGATGTAAGATACGTCAAGATACGTTGCGTAAGAGTTATGTGAATTACAACTTGTGTAACTTCAACTGGTTAAGTTTAGGTATTAACTTTGACCGGTTAAGTTTAGGCATTAACTTCGACTGGTTAAGTTTAGGGTTAGGGGAAGGGTTAGGGTGTCTCCAACGTGATTCAAACCAGCAACGTTCAGGTTAAGGTTCAGAAAGTCAGCAACTTTCTGCCTCCGCCACCCCACCACCTCCTTTGAATTCCATATTTAGCTGGAAGTATAACTAGACAATACTGGCACACAGATCATAATCTTTGGTTTGCAGAAACGATCCCCCAGGACTTAATAATTTGGAGACTGGGTTGCGCACGCACGCACGCACGCACGCACGCACGCACGCACGCACGCACGCACGCACGCACGCACGCACGCACGCACGCACGCACGCATCTAACCCTGAAACAGTGTGTGGCTAATTCACAGGGTAGCTCTAATCTGGCAGTAAAGACAGCTATGTAACCAGGCATACATAAGGTACACAATTAAGCCTCCTTCTTCAAAATACACACACACACACACACACACACACACACACACACACACAGGTCCCACACAGAATCTTCACACTTCCACCTCTGTCTCATTTACTGTGTTTGAATCAGCTCCCTTTTTTCTTTAAATGCTCAGAGGGATGACAGCATTTCATCAGGATAAATGAAGAGCTCTCCACACGAACACTTCACATCTATAGTACACCCTCCTGCTTCATCTGACTGCCACCAGAGAGGAACCTTTTCATATGCTGAATTAATCATCACAATATTTCACTAGGCATGTGCAAAATGCATACTCTCCATCAACACCTACACACCAGGGTCATTACATGTGGGGGAGGCTCTCTTTCCCATTTTATGTTCAAATAGTTTTTTTTTAATTTTAGTTTTTTTAAATTTGATACGGTTGGAATTTGATCTTCTAATTCCAAAGCAATATTCAGTCCATTTGTCTCAGAGCCATATGGCAAAATGAACACGCTCAATCAAACACTAAACTGATAACACGGAAATGATGCCGTCATATTTGGAAGGTTTTGTTTACTCTCCTCCATTCATACTTAGTATATAATTTACATATTCCCTGAGAGACGCCTCATACCTATGCCAAACATCCATTTTCTATCTCCATTATAGTTAATCTGTTTGCATATAAAGTTTCTTCTCATGTTTTATGATCTGCTATCATAGTGAGGAATATCACAGGGAGGGCACACCCTCTTATCCAATGGGAAACAAAAGCGCCATCATAGGCAGTTAGCTAGTCTACTAATGACTCCCTCTCTCCCTGCCTATGGATTTGATTTTTAATGACAGACCAGGGAATCCCAGAATTGTCACATAACCACAGCTTCCCTTCGTCTGATCTCTGTGCTTTGGATGGTGAGATGACTGGATACTGTATATCTAGAAGAATAGTGTTTATCATACAGAGGAGCACCACAGTACATAATCATGTTCTACAATTAACATGTCACGGCATCAAAACTGCAACTCGTCACTTTCTAATTTAAATCGCTTGAGAGAGTTTTTCTTCCATTTTCTCACAACCTTTATCTTTCTCTCCTTCCATTTATAATGTCTTCACAGTAATTGGCACTCACTGTGTATTTCTACTTTTGTCTGTATATGACCTCTCTACCATCTGTATTTTTCTATGAATGTCATATTTGTGTGTAGCCCTATGCCTCTTTTGTGACTATTCTTTATCCTTCTCCCCAACCTGCATGTGTGTGTGTGTCTCTCTCTCTCTCTCCCCCTTCCTCCCTCCCTCCCTCCCTCCCTCCCTCCCTCTCACTCCACTTTGCTGTACCAGCACTTTTGATAGTGAAATAGCTGAGGGGGGATCTGCTGCCCAAGATGAGAGCAGTCAATATGTCATATCTTTACCTGGAAGGACACAAAGAGGGCAGTGCAAATTCAAATAGGCTACAATATATGACACACATACACAGACAGAGGTTTAACAGTCTGGCCAATGGGAACGGCCATGGGAAACTCGGCAGTTGATGGCTGCTTACAAGGCCATGAATCCATTAATTCCAAGATTTGCAAATTGAACACACTCGTGGGCAAAATGGCAATGCTAGCACTATGGAAACAGGAAAATTGAATGTGAGGACAACAGAAAAGTAGGGCTACATTAGCATAAATCAAATTGTCATCTTTGAATGCATTGTGGTGGATCAGGCAGGCTATAATGGTATGCTGAAAGTTTGAAAAATGTTATTAGTGAATAATAATATCGGTTTTACTCTGTGATCAAGCCTGGGCTGTAATTCTACATGTACCCATTACAAAGGTGTGTGTTGTAATGGGAGCCGATGGCGCTGGGTGAAAAGGGTGTTTCCGACCATGCCTTCCAGGTCCCATTCTCTCCCTGAACTCCATCAGCCATTCAGCCCATGTAGGGACCCAGATTACTGTTAGTTCCTCATATTGAATTCCACAGCTCAGAGAATAACTCTGTAATCAGTTCACATTTCTCCCCATATCCCTTCCAGGTACATTTGCTTTCTCACGCAAGACTCAGCCCACAAATGAACAGTACTCTTATTCAGAGAGTGTAGCTTTGAATGATGTGGTGTGATCAATTCCACCTAGTAAATGAGCATAGTGTGTGCAAGCTGGAGGAGTGGTTAACGATGCTGTGGCAACTGTCTACGGTCCTCTTCTCACTCAGACATATCTCTAGGGTAATTCAGTTCCCTTCTGATGAGAATAATCACTTTATTGTTTAACAATGTTTTTGGTTTTGGTTAGGTGTTCAGTGTCGGTGTACATACAGTACATTCAACATGATGGACATTTTAAGAAAAAGCACACATTGAAAATAAACAAACCAATACACCCTTAAATCAAGACATACTGTAAGTAGAAACCAATGTGGTAGAAACCAAAATGTACCTTTTCTCTCTTTATTTATTAGCTAAAACATTTCCAATAACAAGCACCATATACTTTTAAAGCTCCATGTCAAACTCTGACTCTGACTCTGAGTGGTGTGGTGGTGGTGGTGGTGGTGGTGGTGGTGGTGGTGGTGGTGTGAGCTGTGTTTGATTTCTGTATAAACCTGCTATTGGCTCCTCTTCTGGGCCTCTCCACTTGGGCGCGGAGCCGCTTCATTCCGCTCTCCTGCATTTGTTTGTTTAATGCCACGCTCTGCTTTCACACTGACATAATTAAATCAAGCCTAATCCACTATTTATGCATTCTGCCTCTGAATTATGCACACAACAGTTTTGTGCTTTATTGCATTTTTGTTGAGACAGTAAAAACTTGTAAGGCTGCCGTTATTGAACCGAACCACCCCCAAGATGACATCTTTTATTAATTAATCTCTCCCCTCCCCCACCCATCCATATAAGAGGACACAATGCACTCATGTAAATGCTGTGTTTGCATTTTTGTTTAAAAAAGTAGGAATTCATATGGATCTAACATAGATTGTGTAATAAGTGCAATTGACATGTCTCTCCAAATGCACTGAAGGCCTAAGGCTGATGGAAGGCCTCACTCCCTGTCCATACTTAAAGTTGATTAGAAATGGAATAAATACACGCACGTGTGCTCACTCTCCTCTCAGGGGACCTCTATTAAACAAATGTCCATTTATGTGACGACTGCCTCCATAGAGTGTACAGTAAATTGTGTTGTATTCAAACAACAGTCCAAAGGTCAGAGAGATACAGACAGCTGGTGGGTTACTGTAAGAAGAGCATTACACAGGCATCTATTATTATTTATGGTCCATAGTCATGGCTATTGAATAATCTGAGATGAAAGCTGACCAACAGTATTATCTAATGATTTCTCCTTGTTGCCTGGGTTTTAAAAGACGTGTGTGCGAAGAGGGTTCTATCGTGCTGCCTGTCGTATCAGAATAATGTGTCTACCATATTGGAATGGTGCACAACGATACACCAGATTATGTAATCAGTGCAAGATTAGAGAATCAGATCAAGGATGAAATTACTTTGTTCCTGATATCTTTCCTCTGAAATGGGAGAGAAAACGTTTGTATGTTATTGTATTTTTAATTATGTATCACTCATCACTGAATTATGTGTGAACAATGAAGAATTCAATCAATTGTTTTGGTTTACTTGAATTTCATATGCATTCGTGGTTCTGGCGAAAGCAGCCATGAACAGATTTTAGATGATATGGTTGTCTGCATGCTTTACAAGAGTGGCTTCTAGTTTTTCCTGTAACTCCTGTTTTGGAGAACTATTTTTCACCTCCTCCCATCCCCACACTATATCCCAACTGTGTTTCACAGTCCCATAACTATTCTACTAGAATCCCCAGGATAGGTGGGCCTACTACAGTATCAATTATCAATGTGACACACTACACACTTTTTTGTAACCTGAGGCATACAGTCCCAAAGAGAAACAACTTATTTGAGAGCATGTACAAACTGTATGCTGTGACATAATATACAATGGATAAATGCTATGCAGATCATAAAATATATCATAAATCAAAACAATGATTGCTAAGGGGTTCAGCGGAGTTTGAGCCAGATTTTATCTCCACAAATAAAATCTTCAGGCTTATATAATATAAGTTATAGTATAATGTAGGACTATAAATTGTTCAACCATTCCATCACCCTCTATTCTGTCAATCATATTGATGACATTAGAGATGTGCTGTAGCTTTACAAGGCTATGTACTGTAAGCATCAAGTTCACGCTCGGAAAGGGAGGAGAGAAAAACAGCCTGATGTCCAACCCACTATAATAGAACAAGCTGTGAGAGAAAAGCAATTTAGGAAAACAATTGGAGAATCAAATTTGTTTGAAACAGCAGCAGCCTGTAGAGTATGGTATGGTGCTCATAACTTATTTCCCTTTTTAAAAAGAGAACTGGGACCCATTTGGTGAGATTTGTTTAATAATTCAGCATGGCCTTAAACCAATTCACTTCAAGTGCCCAGATGGTATTTTTATTAGGCAAATGCTTGATACTCGAGTGGAATAATTTACTTGCATTCCGAAACTGACAGAGAAGGCTACCTTAGAGCCACTGAATTTACTGAGGAGGGAATCAGTCAGCCCCTGCTTTGGGGTAGTAATTCAGCAAAACAATAATTTCATGAATATCATTGTGTTTGTTCTGTAGGGGTAGACTGGTGGTTCAGTGGGCCTGTGTTATAGCCATCATTGTGTGCACAGCAGAGAGGCTGGCAGGGAAATGCACCGATACATCACTTGCTCTTCAAGACTCAAGGTTAGTCAACCCATAAATGCATTCTCCATGGCCCTAAGTACTGTTAATAATGACTGCCATTTTCTCAATATGCAGATGCAGTGAGTAACACAGTTAATTGGCCATACTTCCTACATTATGCTTTGTTGTTGTTACTGTAAACCCTGTCAAAGGTTGTGAGGGAGATAGGTCTTGTCACTGGTAACAGATCCATAGACTACAGTACAGTAGGTATCACACTACTATATCTTCCAGACTACAGTATGTCTTGAGATCTGGGGATTTAACATATTGGTATTTATTCAAGCCCCTGCTGAGGGAAGCTTAAATTCTCTCTCCTCACAAGTGCTGTTTCCTGTCAACGGTCTGCCTCTGCCTGGGAAATGGAAGCCAGGCAGAAAGTGCATAAAGCTATGAGGTGACATTACTTATTAATATCATTGTTTAGTGAACAAGCAGGTTGATTTGAAGTCATTCAGCACTTTTTGAGCAGCCTTCCTGCCAGGCCTTGCATGGGCATAATGAAAACAGAAGCACATTGCCCTGAAGAGAGATGAAATATTGTATGTGGCACCAAACCCCCTTCCACTGAAGTAGGACAGCCACACCTGAATGGTTTAAAGTAGGCTTTTTCTGGACTAAAAACCAGACACTTGTGTATAGTTATTGCTATTAAAACTACAAGACTGTTAGCTATTCAGCTTTAAGATATTTGCAATATTTGAAGTAGCAGATGATAATGAAGTAAGGAAATTGCCTGTGGACATTTTAGCTTGGTAGCCTACATTAGTCCATAATGGGATGCTCATTGATGAACATGTAAATAAGGAAACAAAGTGAATGACAGTGTCAGGGGCAGAAACTGGGCTACGATGATTGACACTGACACACTGTCATATTCTTTTTGATGGGATTAAATTGTCATGACCTCTCAGATATGGTAATTGAGGCACCCATCAGAGGCTTTATGAAATGTCAGCATTATTAACATTTGGACAGAGCTCAGGCTCAGCTCAGCACCTTCAGACTTTTATGCATAATAAATAAACAATAATAATAATTTAAGTAGGTATAGACCCCTGTGCAGTAGCATCCTTTTCTCAGAGTTCCATATCCATATGCTACCCTACATTGTTTCAAGAGAAAGATTTGAGATGACATTATATTTGGTATCAACGTCTAGTAAAGCAATCAATCTCAATAGCGTTAATAAACTGCTTTATTGACAGTCTCATCATAGATCAAAGGTAGAGGAGGTAACTTAAGTTTGAAATAGACTACCACTTGCTAATGGACACATAATGATACAGATTGGTGGAATCACTCAAATCTGGTTCTGTGTAAACTTCACACATGCAATAGCCTATGAATCCATTTAACCACACTAACTATATTTCTACCTAGTTCTTTGATTTCTTACCGATTGTCTCTTCCCAATGAGAATTTCCAATGAGAATTTCCAAGCATGCACATTATAATCAAGTTGATACATCCAGGAGCGGAATAAGTAAGGTTTTTTTTACACGCATTACTACGCATGCATTCTCCACCGTGCGGTAGGAGGGGTTGTAGTGACTCTGGCACCCAATAGGCACCCGGCTCCTAAGCACATGCAGAGCTCAGCATCTCTGTCTCAGCGCGACGGGACAATTTCTCGCAGAGAGCTTCTCATCGCGCTCGGAACTCTGCATCCAAAGAAACGGCGCAGGGAATTATTACAATTTAGCGACGAAAGCGAGTCAGTCCAATCTCCATACTGTGACCACAGGCTACAGCGCACTTGCAAAGATGAATATTGGCTCCGTTGTTATACTGGCGTGCACCCTACTTGTGGATACATCTTGGGTAAGATATAATTATTTATTTTCTTAAATACTGTGGAAGTACTGCACTGCTGTGCCTGTTTGGCTTAGGGCTTTACGGTGCAGTTTATGTGGTGCTGAATTGTGGCGGTGAACGACTTTTCCCCCTGCAGTAGTATTTTGCGCTATAGGGAACGTGCAGCGTTTAAAGAGCTCATATTGTATATACTTAAACTATCATCAAGACGAATTTCATAACATTCCATTGAGCTTTTGTAATAACATTGTCCCCCTTTGCTGAACGACAGGTGCTTGAAATAAACCAATCGACTATTAATTTTAACCCTTTTTCCTCGTATACTTACTGAACTGCAGTAGACTATGCTTTATTGCATTGCAGGGGATGCAATCTATCACTCGTGTCTCTTGCTTTCATTATTGCGAACTTCATTCACGTTTAGTCTACGCGCTGTCATATTCCCTTTGATGACATAAATTACGTTTAGTAACTAATTTAGCAGCACTATATGTTGATGAATGATGTGACGCTGAATTTACGGATATCAAGACACGATTGATGATTGTAAAACACCTCAAAGAAGGCCCCTGTTATTGGCTAATTATAGTGAATGATTATTAGTTATACACAACTTAGATATGTGCATGTATAATTATAACATAAACATGTACAGATATAAGTATACAGTTTTTACAGTTTTTTCTTCTAATATTGCTGATTCATTAATCATTTGTCACAGGTCGAACACAAAAAGTGTATTTTTACACAAGTACATCATGCATGTTCACATTTTAAATTAATGTGATGCGTGCATGAGGCGGTTTGCTGCTGCACTCTTTGCAAAAACCTTCTCCTAGTCGAGATATAATACTGTAAGAACCTACTGTACATCCAGACACACCGATTGTCTACCTCTAAATTACATCAAACAATAATGAATTTGACTGACATAAAATAAGTAATCTTTATTTAACTCTTTAGGTTGTAAATAATTCATAGTGAGTGAGAGAGAGATAGAGATTGAATCTACTTTACTGATAATCTTCTCAAATGAACAGTAATTATGTAACCTTTGATTTTGTAACCATGCTGTATTGATAGAAGAACATATGTTTGATCCACCATTTTTCATGTAAAATGTATTTTTTATTGCTGATCATTATCATCATCATCATCATCATTAATCCATATAATTATCCTTCTCTCTGTCCTTATCCTCCTTTTATGTTATCCTCCTTTTCCCATTTTCTGTGTTTTTTTGAGCAGCATATCATTATAGAGTGCTCCTATTCACTGAATCAGCAGCTCACACTACACCAAATCAGGAAAAACAGGTGGCCAATGGACCAGTTCTGGTATACCAGATTAACTTGCAAATGCTATCATCCATTTACACAGCAAGCTCAGCTGTTGACTGAAGCAAATCAGCAACACCAGTCCCTTGTCCAACTCCAAGGTTCAATATCAGTCTCGAAGCCTGGGAGATCAGCCAGTGATCCTGCAGCCACAAGTCAATTTGCCAATGCTTAACAGCCCGTCCTGTTTTTTCCCCAGGGGACTATGGCAGGCCAACCACCTAAACCCCTATGCAGACCAGGCTTCTCCGAGAGCTTCTACACAGTGATTGTCTCAAGGGATGTACTACGAGGCCAGAGCATCCTCAAAGGTAAGCACTGTGGCTCTGGATCTCATTTGTAGATTTTGAGTTTCGTCTTCTCCTGAGATGGATCCCGACTAATGTTGGATTGAGTGTCTGTGTGTTTGTGTGTGTGTGTTTGTGTGTTTATGTGTTTATGTGTGTTTGTGTGTTTATGTGTTCATGTGGTTATATGTGTGTGTGTGTGTGTGTGCGTGCGTGCGTGCGTGCGTGCGTGCGTGCGTGTATGTGTATGTGTATGGTGACATACATTATATACAGCATATAGCTTCCCATCACGTCTTAAGAAGGTCGGTGCACTGCACACTTATAACATCATCATATGAACTGGATTCTCAGTCATCAAGCTTACATAAAACTATTTACTGTGAAAACCTTTAATTTCTTCTTTCATAAATGATTACTTAAGCAGCAGGCTCACCAAAGCAGGCTAATTTAAATCACCTATCTATCTCCTGCTGTGTATGTTTGCTGCCAGAAGCTCACAGCTTTTATTTTATTCCCAGTATTCAACTCTAATACATATTTCCTATTATTCTCTCTATTTTTCAGAGGAATTCAATTCTCTTTTCGTTCGCTCCATTTCTTTTTAATGCAGGCAGCGTGTCTATTGTGAGGTTCCTCTCCAGCAATGTGAAATGATGCCTTTTTTTTCAGCTGGGTCATATATTTGTCTGGAAATCTCTTCTAAAATGGCTAAACAAACTTCCCAGGAACCCAGGCAAATTCTGTCATTCTTGTATAATTTATGAATGCATGTACATGCTTTCCACCACATTGCGGCTGGAGTCTTTGAATTGACTATGATTGAGTGACATAATCTTTGTGAACACAAAATAGATAAATACAGCGTTAGGGTACTCCTAAAACATACTCTCATCTTACTCACATGAATGTCACTCGCCCCTCTTTCTAACTCTTCTGTGAGTGACTCAACAGAAGAGTTCTATGATCCCTCTTCTCCCCTGACACTTTTATTTGTTTTTGTAGGGAAAACTGTTTTTCTGTTGAAATGTTATTTGATAGGAGGAAATGGTGCTATTATTGTAATGGTTGTTGGAGCATTTGTCCAGCTCTAAGTGAAACTATTGAATTATTCAATTATTGGTTATTTGTTTTTTTAGGAGACTCACAAGAACAACATATGCAGTCAATAGGGACCTACTTTGCCTGAAGGCTTGAGGTTGAAGGTTTCTGCCTGTCTGGAATGTGGCTGAGGTATCCTCAGTGAGACAAAAAACAGAATGTGATGTACTGTATCTGGACATATATGGCATCTAGAGGGCTGTGTGTGTGTGTGTGTGTGTGTGTGTGTGTGTGTGTGTGTGTGTGTGTGTGTGTGTGCGTGTGCGTGTGCGTGTGCGTGTGCACATGCGAGGGAGAAAGGCGGTAACGTTTCAGCGAAAGTCATACTCCACAGAACCGTATGTTTTTTATTTGGTTTATAGTATACAGCATCCATTGCTTCGATACCAATTTTACCTCTGCTTCTTTCTCTGTGTTTGCACTTTCTGAAAATCAATCTCTGAGCCTTACTGTCCTCCCTTCTGGCCATTCTGAAGAATATCGGCTGGAGGAGCGTAAGTCCTCACGCTATGATTAATGTGCAATCGTTGGCCTGACTGAGGGTTTGTTTTCCAAAGAACACAAGGCAAGAGGGAAAAAAGGGTGGAAGGCTTTTATACTAACAGTGTGTGTGTGTGTGTGTGTGTGTGTGTGTGTGTGTGTGTGTGTGTGTGTGTGTGTGTGTGTATGTGTGTGTGTGTTTGTGTTTGTGTGTGTGTGTAACCCAGAACCGTCATCTTCTAGGAAACTGATGAGGGAGAGATAGATAAGGGAGGGGCTGAGATGCTACAGCGCTGTGGTTGCTGCTGGGCCACTGAGACTCCAGCCACTGTTGCTTCTGGTCCTTCTGACACCAGGACACCTAGGGATGAGGTCAGGAGGACACAACACTACTTTTACTGGTGTAGCCTGTCTGGTACTGCCTGCTGTTTGCTGGATAGTGGACATTGGCCATTTCAATGTTTCGATCCCATACCATTCATCTAGTCTCTGGAGTGTTGAGGAGGAAGAGCTGTTAGTCGGTCTCTGTCACATCGACTGTTTTGAGGGAATGTGGGTGGGTGTTGGATCACTATCTAATGGCATAGATGGCTCTTTTATTTTGTTAGCTCCAACCTCAGTGCCTTGTTGTACTGTATCTGGGACTCAAATACATCCAACCACATTTGCTCATCCAACCACATCTGTTTGTTTACTATCCCTCATGGGAGTAAAATAGATTTTCATTGACCATGCCTTATTAATTTTGCCCTTTGAATATATGTCAAAGTCCAGTCTTATGGTTGAAGATGAGGTTGTCTGTGATAAGAATTGAAAGGTCAACCTGAATGGTCTTGCATACGTCTCAGATCTTCCTTCCATCGCCTTATAGGTTAAACAGGCCATTATGGGTTTATGTCTAGCCATAAAAGACCATTGTTTAGCTAACACACAAATCCCTTGGCTGCCCTAAGTTTAACATAGTGAATTTACTCATGCTCCTATGGAGATAATTCTCTCTGTTGGGGAATGAGTTGGAGAGAATCTATGGCAGTCTGGTGAGGCATAGCACTCATTCCGTGCAGATCCCCGCTGTGGCCAGATAGGCCATGAAAAGGGATATTCCGGTGATTGCACATCGCAGTGTAAACCATCACCTCGCTCTAAGAGCCAGAACAGACACCTAGGAACGTGGGCATGAGGGGGGGGGGGCAGAGCACAAAAGAAATTGATTTGAACTGCAGTTTCTTCAGGATAGCGGCTCGCAAAGTAGCTGTCAGTACGTATTTAAAAAGACATCGGTGATGAGTTTCACCCTTTGGCCCTCACCATCCCTGACCGCATGGGTGAAAAGGGTAGGAACAGAACTTGACAGAGTTTTTGTTGAGTACATAATTTGCAGACCCTGTGGCTCAAAGTGATGTCATACAGAAGTTAAATATAACTTAAAACTAAAGAGTGGTGTTGATTTGGCTTGCTTTGGATTATTTTACTTTTGTGGAACCAAGGAACATGATAGAAGTCTATTGCATAGTGGGTCAGGACAGAACAAAACAACAATGACAACTTGGTCTTGGTCAGGGTGACAGCACCACAAGTGAAGTGTCAGTTCTGGGGACAAGCTAACTTTCATTGAAGCTTGTGCTTTGTGAACTTCAATACACACTTCTCTATCCTTTCAAACAGAATGTACTTGTTTTGATATCCAAACTTCATGTTTTCTTTGTATCTTAGAAATAGCTGAACCCTCAATTGATCTACTCTGTGGAGAATGTGGGATTTGAGTTCTCCCTTAGTTTTTTTTACTCATGTAAACCCTATCTTTCCCATTTGAAAATATCAGACAAATAAAGCTAAAGCAGCCTGGCTGGTGTATGCTGTACTATATACTGTAGGAGCTCAAGACACCTTGTCTTAATTCTCTCCAAGGCAACAGTCGGCGCTCTCATAAGTATGTCCAAAACCCGGGGAAAGGGATTATGATTCGAGGCGTTTGATAAGCAGGATGCCATTTTCCCTCCAACTCACTCTGTCTCTCTTGTCCTCCGGAGAGTCTTTCATCTCTCTACCCAGGACACAGAGTCTGTGGCAAGCTGATAGAATACAGGTACAGAGGATGAGCGCCATCATTTCTCTTTATCTCTTATCCCCTTCATACAAACGCGAGGTATGGCCCAATATCCCTCAACCCCCCTACAACATGACATCCACCGCCAACCTATTCCATCAACCCAGCCACACAAGATAGATACTGTACAACACCATTTTTCTTCTTCTGTGTAATTCTATGGTGTTGGTGGAGATAAAAAGCTATTGGAGGTTGTCTGGTGCCACTACCCTTCCTGGTAGTGTTACAGTGACGGTGAGGTTTTACCTCCAACAGTAGGAATCAGATCAGTCATATAGACCTCCACCCAAAGCTGTGTGCTGATATACTGTATACTGTGACAACTTTGATGGGAGTCAGTGGTTCTGTTCATGAAGTGTGTTCATAGCTTCTGAGAAGTGCTTTCAGTCGAAAAGATACAATACTTCTTATGTGTCCATGTTTTTCCAGGCACAAGTGAAGGTTATGATACATTTCAACTGCCCTGCATTCATACAGTGTACTGTACAGTAGCTTGCTCAGTAGGAGCCTCAGCTGAACTGATAATGTAACCTTGTGCATCTGTTCTAGTGGTCTAGACTCCTTCTGAGATCCATTCCAAAGCACTGTCAGTAGTCAACAAGGGAAGGTTATGCAATAGACATTTATTGAAAATAAAGATATGAGCCAAAGGTGTCCTGTGTTTGGACCTTCATACTAAGGTTGTTATGACATTATCAGACGTTAGATTGGATCTTCTAAATCCAGCAAGCCGGCAGCTAGTCAAAGGACGGATTGCAAAGAAAAAGGAGAGAGAAAAGAGGCAATTATAATGTTTTTCCCTCCCAAAATCATCCTCTGTAAGGGGTTAGGTTAGGGGGCGTGGAGGAGATGGTGATTTCATAGTTGAAAGGGGGTGGATGGAGTTCCACCGTCTTAGTATGGGAGACCTTGGGCGTTTCTTTTAAAAATGACTATGGAAAAGCAACTCATTTGGGAGAATTCCTCTACTTACAAAATCCCAATTTAACCCCTGGTCCCTTGCAAAGAGAGCAAATTTATCTACATTCATTCCCATTTCATATCAATGTATTCAGTTAGCAATAACACAGCCTTTAAAAGGAACCCCAGTGTGTGTAAAGAATAAACCCTGTGTTTGTTCTCGATGCTTGCGTTCTATGAATACCATTTGCATTGTTAATGAAACCCTTTTCATAACTGACCACCCTTCTCACAATCAATGTGCATTCGATCTTTACATCTCAGTGCACTTTAATGATTTGAGACACTGATTAAGGTTCTCTTTTTTCTTGCGGTCTCGAAAAGAGTCCTTTTCTTGGTAGGAAGCCTCTATTTCACATAACTGTCTGTGTAACCCAGCCTCAACCAGTTCATTACCACCATTCTTCCCTCCTTTAAGCCCCAGGATTTACATGCATCTGAATACAAATCAGAGCCTCTGTGTTCAATTGCGTTTTTTCTAACTTGGACTTATTTATTAATTTATTGGTAGCTGATTTGGTTGGATCATTGCAACAGTAGGTGTATGTTTTAATGTAATAGATTGATTGAAGCACATTTAGCAGTAACAGAGCACTACCATGGAATGTGAGTACATTTATGATAGAGGGTGAAATACTGTACATAGTTAAGAGCCCTGTGCGTGACAAAAGCCCTCTTGGAAAAATATTTAGAATATAGTTGTGTACTCACTTTTACCTTTTGAAAACAGTAATCATTCTATGCTACTTGCCTTGAACATCCTCTCAAGCTTTTCACCTTTGAAAAGAAATATGAAAAAAAATAGGAACAACAGAAATGAAATATGCATGCCTGTTTTCCTCCCACCTACCTGTGTGATTGTGTCAGTCTCTCAACACTGACCTCTCCCAGTTCCAGCCTCCATCTTTAGAGCCCCTCTGGTGCTGTTTTAATTACTGAGGAGAGTGGATTAGTTAGGTAGGCTCGTCTAGCCTGGGGGATGTGGAAGTGAATCAGCCCAGTGTGGAGCCATTCTCCCCCCTCCAGAAGACAGAATGGAGGAGGAAGAGGAGTAGGAGGGGGAGGGGGAGGAGGAAGATGGAGCTCTGTTGGCATTCATAAGCATATGCCTTCCCTTCACCAAACCCTCTGCTGTGAGCACACAAACATAGCTCATCGCTGAAAGCTTCAGAAAGCTCAAATGTGTGATATATCAGTTCGTATATTAGATAATATTGGTGCCTCAATATGGCACATACATGTCAAAGAGTAGTTTCTGAACCAACCATATCTGTTCAATGAATAATAAGCAGGAGATGTCCCTCCTTCATCAACGTCTGTCAGTCTGTCAAGTTAGTATAGACGTCATCATCATCATTATCACCATTAGTCACCATGAAATATCATCATTATAAGCAGTTAGTGTGGATGACGCTGTTCCATTAAGGAGCTTATGGACTGGGACCATTACCCTCCTCCTCACTAGTCTGTATCTCTCCCTCTGCCTCCTTGTAAGCCAAGGAATGGAGGTGGCATCTCACTTTATTGATGAGTTACGGCGAAGAGTTTTGACCTTGTGCTGCCACTTTACCCCCATGTTCCCCAGCACTCATATCCCCAGTCACCAGCACTGGAGGAGCTGAAAAACATAGCCCAATCAAAATGATTTACGTTGTGCTGCGACCAACACATATATTCCTCCAAGCCGCGGCTAAACACATCTCCAGAGGGCGAGAAGTGTACGTCTATTTCTGTAACCAGAGGCTTTGTATCTCCTTAATTAAAAGACTTCACTGTCAAGTTGCCTTTGCTCCAAAATCTAACATCACAAAGGTCCCTTGCTACAGAACTCTTATATTTTGTCTCTCGTCTGATTCAGCCATACAGCGTGTCTCTAGCTGTGGTATTTATGTTCTTATGCTCCAACTCCTTTAATTTCTGTGTTTGTTCTGCAGCATTGTATACTGTACACAGTATGTGTGCTTGTGCTCATTGTATTTATGTCTGAGTTTTTCTGGGTGTTATCCTGTATCTGCTTTGGGGTGTATACTGCTGTTTAATCTATATGTACTCTATGTGTGCATGTTTGTGTTTATGAGTGTGTGTGTGTGTGTGTGTGTGTGTGTGTGTGTATGTGTGTGTGTGTGTGTGTGTGTGTGTGTGTGTGTGTGTGTGTTGGTGTCTGTCTGTAATGGTATTTGTCTGTAGTGTTCAGAAGATCTCCCCCAACCTGTGATGTATGTGTGTATGTGGGGCTGAGTGACAGGAGCCACAGGACAAGGAGGCAGCGCTCCATCCAGAGGGTGATTATCTTAAACGGAGAAATTAAAGGATTACAAACCAGCCAAGTAATCCAGCTGTCAATCTCACGGCTCATTAGCAAGTAAAGGAAAGGCATGGGAGAGATGGAGCAGGAAGAGGGAGGTGGGAGAGATGGAGATGTCGAGTAAGGAGGAGGAACAGGACTGGCTTAGTTTATTTTCTATGTGGGTTCTGAGAAGGCCTTTATTAAGCTTTTAGTTTCTGGGAACTGGTGTGGGAGAGACAATTCACAAACTTGTCAATCAAATAGTAAACCTCAGTGGAGGTCTCTTGCAATTCCCATATGCATTAACAACGATTAGTTAATTTAATTGAAGTTGCCTCAACAGCTGTAATTTTCTTTGCAGTTGTATGAGTAAGTGATTGCATAATTATACAGAATACTTTCAAATGGAACCTTGACTTACCGGTTATTTTAAAAAAATCTAGAATCCCCAATCGTGCATGTTTAATGTTACAGGAATATTATCAAAACTCTGCAGTCAAATACGCTGAATACATTTCCATGGTATAACACACACTCTTAAGATACGTGAGGCAGGAGCATTGTGACTCAGTTATTGCCAATATAGTCCCGTTGCCTCCTACCATAGTTTGTCAGACCAATATTATGTGTAAAGTATACAGTGTACTGAGTCAGAACCAGGCACGATGCCCACAGCTTTACATCTAAGGTTGAGTGTTAGAGAGAAGAGAAGTTCACATATGACTCAGGTTCTATACTCTGTTTAATGCCTGAACACGCTATCAGCAAATCATACTATTTTTTTTTTTTTTTTTTACCACTTTAAGAATTATTTATTTTGTTATATCTATTGAGCTGGATAACAAGCATGTTTCATTCGTAAAAGTCAAGTTCATCCTCAATATTAAATTATTTGTCAACACCAGGTCGGGATGTGAGGAAAAACACATAGATAATGTGAGATGTAACGTGACTTTGCGTTTCCGTGACTCGGAAGCCTCAGAAATAAAAGCTCTGGTACCAGTTCAGAAGCCATTCCCTTCAAATAAATTGTGTTATAACACCTTAATGTAAAACAATGAACCTTGAAGTTACTTATTAGTTCCCTCTGAGCCTTTGGAACACTATGTAAAGGACTAATGCAGTAGTAGCCTGTTAGTTTGGATTAGAATGGCTATTTAGTGAATACTGTACATCGAATTTACGTCAAGGTACAGTAGGCCTCAATAGATCACTCTGTGTTCCAGAACGACCCTTTGGGGTTCATTGTGATTTGTTTCCCAGTGGCTGCTCTGCCTTTCTTACCTTACTTTAACTAGAGAACATATCTGACCTGACTCTACCTTCTGAACAAACGACTCATTTTAGGTATTTATTGAGTTGATGTCACAGTTGCAGCAGCTTGTTCGCTCAAATTGGTATGTCAGCTCTTGTCTCAGTGGTAGAGCCAGGTTTTGAATTATGAAGGCGTTGCCAGGGTAGCTCATCTGAACCCGCCAGCACTCTGAACCGCTATTCCACTATCTACAAAGGGTCAATGAATGATGAGTCTGGGTGAAATGATGTATGCCAAAGCACACAAACAATGTGCATAGTGCGCATATTAGTCAGTGTTCAGATTAGCCTTGCGGTTCAAGGAACACTGGGCTTCCCCCATGTTTCACTGGTGTTACTGTGCTTTGAAACACATAAAAGAGGCATTTTGGGTGAATGGTGGGACCATAAAAGAAAATGGAAACACAAATCCAGCCTCCATCAAGGAAAAAGGAAGAAAGAAAATTGCACATCCCATGGCTATGTAGCATTTGGATTTTATTCGATCCATTGGCTATCTATTGTGATCTTTAAAGCAGGCTGCGTGTTATTTGCGAATGAATGCGCACGCACGCACACACACACACACACACACACACACACTGCCCACTGCTGAGAACCATTTCCATGACTTCTCATGGCTCACTCTTTAATTTGAATCTCTTCCCCTCTCCTTTGCATTATTCATGAGTTCTGGTCTGCCCATTGATGTGTTCTGTTTGGTTTGGGGTTTATGTTCCCCCATCCAAAGCTCCAATTTGGATTTAGAGGAAGCAGGTGTTTTTAATCTTGTTATGGTCACATGGTAGACACATACGTTTGTTGCTCTTCCTTTGCAATATTTCTGCAAAATCTGCTTGGAATGACAACTTTGTCATTGCAGGTGCCTTACTAGCCAAGCATATTGCTGAGTTTGTATTTGTAGAAAGATTGAATAAGAAAGTGAATATTCTGTGTGCTCTTTTCTCAGACAGACTATTTGTACAATGGCAGTTTTCGTCAGCATTCACATTGATAACCATATAACCCCAACAGGCTGCCTTGTCCCAAACTATTGTGGTGCAGATTTTTCTGTGAGAGGCATCAGTTATTGAATGGAATGTGCAAGGAGATGGTACAGTCTGTGTGAATGTAATAGGCGTCACGTTGCCTCAAACAGTATTACTTCCTTGCACTCTGAGCTCACACAAGTCTCGAACCTGCGTCCTCAATGCCAACACACAACCATCACTGAAATACACAATTTTAACCAGCCATGCAAAGCTACGGTATGCAGATCAATGGCGCGGGTGGGGATATTTCACCTTGAGGAGTGAGTTTAACATCTTTTTAACTCTTACAAACATACAAACACACACACACACACACACACACACACACACACACACACACACACACACACACACACACACACAAAATGGGTGGGGAGCTGATTAGGTGTTTCTCATTAATTCTCTCTTTGTTTGTTTGGTTTTAGAATTCGTTCGACCCCATCATTCCATCACTGACCCCAATGTGAAGCTATTTCCTTGACAAAATGAGAACCAAACAAAGCACGACTGACTGATGTGTTTACTTGACAAACATTTTGCCTGATCTGTTTAACCCATCATACAGTAAACCCACACTGGCGTTACGCTGGGGAGCAAGGGTCCCTGTGGATTACTGTGCAAATGTTTAATGTACCATTATACTGTGTCACCTTTAACCTCCAAATTAGTTTCTTCTCTGTGATCATCTGCTTGTTGACCTCCATATTGTTATCCTCAGCCTGCTCACAAAGAATTAACAATAACACAGAAGGAGATTTATGTACAGTATGTTTCTAACTGCAGCTCCTGTGCTACTTTGCCTCTTGATGTGTGTTTGGTATGCATAGAGACACTACAAACATTCATGGGCAGATTCTAGCCATGGGCTACAACCAGACGGAAATCCACAGGAAACATCATTACTATGCCAAAGGAGCTCCAGTTCCACTCACAAGTATATGTTGGCTAGGGGTTAGGAGGTGGAAAGGAGCTTCCTAGAATCTTCTTAGGCTTGACATTTGGCATTCATGTCTTTATTTAGTGAATCCTGACAATTGTGGACTCAATACAAAGAGAAACATGCACACACAAACACGTTTCTGTGGTACAGTAGCAGACCTCCCCACAATAGCAATATTGGAGAAAATCAATGAAGCCCATTGCTGGCACTACAACACAGACACGGACTGGTACTGTAGCATCGATCACATCTTCAGAGGAATCTCACAAGTTTATTCTGCTTCAAAAACTCTCTCTCCACCTTTCTCTCTCTCTCTCTCTCTCTCTCTGTGCTTTAAAGTATATGAAATTTCAGATACAAATAATATCTCTGGCAACATAGAAAAGGGGGGGGGGGCGCATTGGGGGAGGTGACAGTGTTTGCACTCTGCACCACCCACAACCCAACAATAAGACAATGAGAGGCAGTCTGGGCCTGCGCTGCCTGTGGGAATACAACCCTGCTGATTGCCATAAACAGCAATTTGGTCTGGGAAAAAAGCAGAGGCAGTCAAATGTCTGTTTCATCATGAGTACTGCTGCCACAGCAGCGGTTATGTGAAGGATGGCTGTTATAGAGACTAGTGGTATCCTAAAATGCGATTGTAGTAGAGTGATGCTTAAACAAACCGTTATGATGTTTGTGACCCATTTCAAATGACTACATGTCAACGAGCCCTCCCGGATTAGAAAAAATATTTCGCCTCATAGAAATATAGAAATGGCACCTGTTACTGTTAGGTTCTCTTACTGTATTTGTGTGTTTTATTGTGTTTGTGCTAGCAAGGAATAGAGATGTTTTATACTAAGTCAGTTGCACAGCAGTGCTCTATTTTGCCTGAGCCCAAACTGTACAGTACTGTATATTGTTCAGAGTCCACAGGTAGTTGTTTACAGACAGCTTTCCAGTGATTGGTATGCATCAACTCCCATTGTAACCAGGGGGAATGGAAGTCTTTGAACAGCTTTGTAAGAATATATCATAATAAACACAATACACAATACTCACAGCGCTTAGCTCGCTGGTAGAATGAAGACTCATGCCCTGCAGCCCTGTAGGGCTATAGTGCACCATTCACCTGTTATGAATAAACATTGACTCTTCCATGACTAGTCTAGTGGGCTTTGTGATATCATACGGTGAATCACAGTTGATTTGCATCTTTACTTGTTCCTCTGACATCTCTAAGACACTCAGTAAACTGTGGAAATACTTCATGATCCTCAGCTCTGAGTTGTAGCTGCTATTTTTATCTGCTAGGTCTTGATGACGGGCCAGGGGCAGGGTTAGGGTTAGGGGGCAGGGCCCTATGCCTCATTATTGCAGTGCTTACGTGGATCTTGGCACCCACTCAAACACCTCTACAACCTTCAAGGCCTGGAGGTGGGTTGGTGTAATGTGAGGAGGTTGGAAAGAAGCTCTGTTTCCACATTTGCGTGTGTGACTGACTGACAGTGCATTGCCATTTTCATATCGATTGGAGTATGGTGCAATTGTTTTGTGTGTCATGGGTTAGACTTTTTGTGGATTGAATTGTAGGGTTCAATTCTCACAGGGGCATGTTGAGCCATGTGGAAATAATCAAATATGTTCAATCATTAACAGTGTTGCGACAGTATACATGTATATTAGTGGAGATTATTCACTCATAATGAAAGGAAAGGCTTTATCATGAAAATGCATTTAATATGGTAATTGCAGATGCATTGATGGTTTAATAACAGTTCAAGCAATGTGTAGTATTGCTTCATTTTGCAAGATCTTATGCAGAAGCTTTTCCATATGTTTTTCTCCATAAAATAAATTGCCTCAGTGCATTATTAGGTCACTAAAGAAACCCAGGGGCCATTTGCAAGAGTAAGTTTGGTTCTCGTTATTGTATTTTCAGCTGAATAAATTCATGTTCAAGTTCACATTGAAAATGAATACACTGTCTGATCACAGCTGCTATATGCTGTACAGCATTGTCTTCAACTACCTGGCTTCCCTCCAGCAATACAGATGTTCACAATAGTTATTCTTGTTCATTTGTGTGAATATATATCTGCTATCAGAAATATTCCTGAAAGTCTCTCATGGTTTTGCTTCTCCTTACTTGTGGAAATGACTGTAACATTGCATATTTCAGAATATTTTTAAAATGTGTAGCTTGAGATTTGAAAGAAGGCTAAGAAATGTCTCACCCCCAATGCGCGCACGCATACACACACACACACACACACACACACACACACACACACACACACACACACACACACACACACACGCGCGTACACACACACACACACACACACACACACACACACACACACACACACACACACACACACACACACACACACACAGACACCCAGGCACACACACACACACACACACACACACACACACACACACACACACACACATACACACCCAGGCGCACACACACACACACACACACACACACACACACACACACACACAAACACACTGGGTTGTAGACAGTGAGTCACAGGTCTGTATTGGGCTGAACAGGAGAGATCATTTCATTTGTTGGTGTAATGTTATAAAGGAAGGCATCATCAGGATGGGGTCACAGGATCACTGGCCTTGAGCTGTCTCCTTTCCTCTCCTCTCCTGTCCTCTCGTCCCTGCTCTGCTCTGCTCTGTACTTGTCTTCCCCCCTGGGCTCTCTCCCATCCTTTCTGTTTTTATTTTGGTTCCTCTTTTGCAATGCAATTTGAAATACTCTCTCCCTGTCTGTCGCTCTCTGTGGATCTGGCAGCCTGTGGCTTTGTGTGAACTTTTTTTCACACACTAGACTTTATTTGGTGTTCTTGCGAGCATGGGGAAAAGATGACGGCCATCTTTTCCCCATGCTCGCAAGAACACCAAATAAAGTACTTGGCTGTACTTTCCTATATGTTTTCATCGCATATTTGTACACATTATGAAAAGTGTTTTATTTTTTTCTATTTTTTGAAGAATCTTACCTACGACTGCAGAAGCCTTCCAGCCTGCATTCTAAACACTCTCAAGGCTGGAGGCAAAGCAACATGAATTCCAATGAATTATTTATCAGGATTATTTATTTACTTTCTCAGCACCCTAAACCACCTAACTGGCAAATCTACATTGCATTTCTTGAACTTGTGGCACATTTGTATACATAATTTACTCACATTGCTGGAATATTTTCTTAAGTGTGTCAAGTTTACATTATTCTCTCTAAATCATAAACCTTTGGGAATTTACAGGATTTACTGAATAATACTATTCCCTATTGACTCGGAATAAGAGTTGAGCACTATCCATTACATTACATCAATCTTAGGACACACTATTATTATGAGGTCTTGAACATGATCGTATTATAAACGTAGCACCGATAACATTAAGTCAGTTGTCAGTTGTAAATGATGACACACTGCAGCGTAGACCCTGTGCTGTACATGAGTGGTGCGGCACTATGACTGTAGCTGTGTGTGTTGGTTGGCTGTGTGTGAAGGGGATGAATAAGAAAGGAGAGGTCTGGAACCCTGCCAGCCCGTGACACTCAGGCGCACTGCAGATGAGGGAAAACCTCCATACAGATGAAGCTATTCATGTCTAAGCATTGGAGGCAGAGTGCTGACAATGCTGTATGTACTGTATGGATCAATGTAGCCTAGTAAGGAAGTATTTTGTATCATTCACTACTGCATCACAACATGTCTCCCTCAGTATCTCACCACCTTGATACAGCACAATGATGGTTGTCAGATACTGTTAGTTTCTATTTGATTTTCTTCTTTCATGACAGGTTCATAAAATGATGTCTATGTGTGATATGCTTTTCAAGATAGTTTTTGAATAAATGATTTTACTTTTGATGTCTTTTAACGCAAAGATCTGAGGTGTGTGTGTGTGTGTGTGTGTGTGTGTGTGTGTGTGTGTGTGTGTGTGTGTGTGTGTGTGTGTATTTTGACGTGTTGCTATGTCAACACTGTAATTCTTTACCTGACATGTTTGTGCCTTCAGAGAGATGGTGCAAATATTCAGTCAAAGGGTTGTGACTGTGTGTGCAATGCTGATGAACAAGACTGACATTTTCAAAGGAAACACACTAGCTATGCAGTTGAGAGTAAACATTTATATACAGTACCAGTCAAACGTCTGGACACACCTTGCCAAGAGTGTGCAAAGCTGTCATCAAAGCAAAAGGTGGCTACTTTGAAGAATCCAAAATATAAACTATATTCTGGTTTGTTTAACACTTTTTTGTTTACTACATAATTCCATATGTGTTCCTTCATAGTTTTGATGTCTTCAATATTAATCTACAATGTAGAAAATAATAAAAATAAAGAAAAACCATTGATTGAGAAGGTGTGTCCAAACTTTTGACTGGTACTATATAATATATATATATATAACATATATATATACTGTATATCTATTAACATAACTTCAATTGCACCTTTAACATACTTAGATGATGGTCTATGAAATTATGAGTACATCAAGTACGACCATAACAATGTACAGTCAAACCAGTGTGGAATCCAAATTGCAATCATTCCAAGCCCCATGGACAGACTGGAGCGTGAGTGACACAACAAGGAGTTGGGATTCAGGTGGCATTGCCGACATAATATCTAATGTACGAGCCATAGGCGTCCTGGGAATGTGTGATACTACTGGGGGAATAGCAACATTTGGTATCAGACCTCCATCTCCAATGAATGGATCCCTGAGGGCCAATAAATGGTACATTAAATGTTATTACTCTGCTGGGTTATACAGGTTGTCTATGTAAATACTGCCACCGGGCTTCCGGCAGCTTCTGTTCTATTAGTATTTATGAGCTCTGTATTTCTTCCCTTATATATTCTTGTGTGTCAAAAGAGGAAGATAGTAATATTACTGCGGACTGATTCAGATTGTATTTTGATTGACAATGTATGTACACTCGCCGGCCACTTTATTAGGTACACCTGTTCAACTGCTCGTTAACGCAAATATCTAATCAGCCAGTCACATGGCAGTAACTCAATGCATTTAGGCATGTAGACATGATCAAGACGACCTGCTGAAGTTCAAACCGAGCATCAGAATGGGAAAGAAAGGTGATTTAAGTGACTTTGAACGTGGCATGGAGTATTTCAGAAACTGCTGATCTACTGGGATTTTCATGCACAACCATCTCTAGGGTTTACAGAGAATGGTCTGAAAAAGAGAAAATATCCAGAGAGCGGCAGTTGCCTTGCGAAAATGCCTTGTTGATGCCAGAGGTCAGAGGAGAATGGCCAGACTGGTTCGAGATGATAGAAAGGCAACAGTAACTCAAATAACCACTCATTACAACCAAAGTACGCAGAAGATCATCTCTGAATGCACAACACGTCGAACCTTGAAGCAGATGGGCTACAGCAGCAGAAGACCACACCGAAGACCACACCGGGTGCCACTCCTGTCAGCTAAGAACAGGAAACTGAGGCTACAATTCACACGGGCTCACCAAAATTGGACAATAGAAGATTGGAAAAATGTTGCCTGGTCTGATGAGTCTCGATTTCTGCATTCAGATGGTAAGTTCAGAATTTGGCGTCAACAACATGAAAGCATGGATCCATCCTGCCTTGTATCAGCGGTTCAGGCTGGTGGTGGTGGTGTAATGGTGTGGGGGATATTTTCTTGGCACACTTTGGGCCCCTTAGTACCAATTGAGCATCGTTTAAACGCCACAGACTACCTGAGTATTGTTGCTGACCATGTCCATCCCTTTATGACCACAGTGTACCCATCTTCTGATGGCTACTTCCAGCAGGATAACACCCCATGTCACAAAGGTCAGAAATCATCTCAAACTGGTTTCTTGAACATGACAATGAGTTCACTGTACTCCAATGGCCTCCACAGTCACCAGATCTCAATCCAATAGAGCACCTTTGGGATGTGGTGGAACGGGAGATTTGCATCATGGATGTGCAGCCGACAAATCTGCAGCAACTGCGTGATGCTATCATGTCAATATAGACCAAAATCTCTGAGGAATGTTTCCAGCACCTTGTTGAATCTATGCCACAAAGAATTAAGGCAGTTCTGAAGACAAAAGGGGGTCCAACCCGGTACGAGCAAGGTGTACCTAATAAAGTGGCCGGTGAGTGTATACTGCATTTGTGGATTTTTCTTCAACATGCATAAGATAAATTGGTTGTATTGAATGCATTCTCATAAACCCATACACCGACTCTCAACACCAAGGAGCAAATTCAACCAAATACTTCACTCATTCAATAATACTTCACTTCATGCAAGGTAATGCTACCTCGTTCACAACCTTGACCCAGTGGTAAACTTCCAAAGGAAGTCACAAATCTGTAAAAGATTAGCAAAGCCTTCAAAGCTGTTTACAAAAAGAAAAACTAAAGCTGAAGTGCAATTTGCTCTCTCAGGTCAAAAACAGAGTATCTCATTCAATGCAGATCTGTTTCAGACAGAACAGACGCAGAAGTCAAGGGTGCCCTCCTACATGGAGGGGAGCTATGAACCATAGGCGATCACTGTCTCTGTAGCTGAACTAACGGGCTGTTCCACTGTATCCAAGTAGAGACATATGTTTCCCAAGATGTACTACACACCTCTGACCTCTACCTTTCCTCAACTACTCTTGCATGTGCCATTCATCACCCCCTCCATGTGTACAGTCCATAACGTGAAACCAAACCATGGGAAGTTGTTCATTTGGCTCTGCTGGCCCCATGGCCCTGTCTCTCTCTCTCCCTCTCTCTCTCTCCCTGCCTTTCTCTCTCTGTGTGATGATGAGAGCTGTGTAGTAGGGTCTGGCTGTGGCTCCCTGGGGGCTCCTGTCTCAGAGAGGAGAGGGAAGGAAGAAGAAGGAGGGAGGGAGGGAGCTCCTGGATGGTCTTTGAAGTGGAGGAGAAGGTTAAGTGCTGACAGGAGCGTGTAATGTGTTCCCCAGGTTATGTGGAGAAGGTTTGTGGTCATGTGTATAGTATGAGGGGAGGGGAGTTAGTTAGTTCCAATGTGACCCCCTCCTGTGTGATCACATGGCCCTATTCCTCTGCACTCCCAGCAGGGGACAGGCCATCGGGAGGAAAGCAGGGAGAGGATCTTAGTAAAGTTAACTTACTCCGACAAGTGCTGTGCCTCTTTGGCTTTCCCCTACCCCTTCAATCTCTCCGTCTCTTTCTCTCTTTCTGCCTCCCTTTCCCTGGCTCATTCCTGTTTCTCCCTGTTTCTCCTTCACTTACTCTATGTCTGTCTTTCTCTCTATATCTGCCTATCTCCCTCTCTTTCTCTCTCTCTTCTCGGGTTCAATACTGTGGTGTTATATCCAAGCTGGAGGGCCTCCATGCGATTTTCTCCCAGTTAGTTTTATTTGTTTTATTGAATCAAGGCCACAGCAGCCCATGCTGACAGCCCTCTCCATCATGCTTGGGCCCTTGATTGATCTCAGATGGGCTCAGTTGGCTTGTTTGTAGCTTCAAGGAGGCTTATGACTCAAAAACAAACATGTACACAATACGCACGCACGCACGCACGCACGCACGCACGCACTGTTAGGCCACCCTTGGCCCATGGCTTTACAATATAAAAGAAAAATAATGCAACATGAATTAAAATAATTGTTTTATCCAGTGATAAATTATAATGGCACGTCTCCCTGATTTAGATTTGCATATTTACAGTAAAAGTCTTTTTATCCATACTTATTTAGATTAGCCTCCATCAGCCAATTAGCATGGCTGCTGGGGCCCTTGGCAGAAGCTCTAGTCTTGACGTCCAAATCAGTCATTTAGAATGAGCCTGCCGGTGCCCAGGACAGAGGGATGGCACAGGAGCTGCTGTGTGCTGCAAAATACCGCTCAGTTGCCATCATTGCAGAAGCAGCAGTACAGTGTCAGCATCTTGAACTAAATATATATATTATTGTTATTTACGACAGCATTAGATATTCATGAACATGTGTTCACATGGTCTAAATGCCTGTTCCTGTTATAAATGTATTTTTAGCATTCCAATGGTTTATATAATACGATATGTAAATGTAACTTGGTTACCTCTGCTTGATTGCATTGAGCCATATGAGACCCATGTGATCCATACCCCATATGGAATATTACACAGTTCTCTCCATTTGCATCGATAACAAATGGCTTTTCAGCAGGTGAGTATAGTGAAATTACTGGTTGGTATGATAGATCCTAGGATAGGATGCACCCCAACATGCAGTGCTAGAATTGGATGCACTGGCCTGCCTTAGGATTGGATGCACTGGATGCCTCAGTTACAGAGCTCCTATAACCCTCACTGGTGAACCATGATATGGGGGAGGCAGGAGGGAGGCAGAAAGGGGAGGTGTGTATGTGTGTGGGTATGGGTGGGGGATGGGAACACTCTGCGTGAGAGAATGGTACCATCTAAGGCATGCCAGTGACCAGTCTTCATTAAGGGTGAGGGGCGTTATTGCTGCAGATTGCTGTTCATCCTCTCACAGGGAGCTGGGAGCTGGGCCTGAGATCACCTCTCCCTCTTTTTTGTTCCAGAGAGAAGCAACACAGATGGCCTCCTTCTAGATACGATCAACATGTTCTAGGGAAAGTGGGTTGATATGTCCCAATGACTCTAGGCAGCCCTGAATGGTCAGCAGTGTTGGGTTTGAACTCCTTAATGCGGCCATAGCGTTTCTCTCTGAATAAATATAATATTTACATTTCCATATTCCATAAACTGCTCTGTTGTTTCAATCTGTGTAGGTTAGGATTCATTCCTAGAATTGTCAATGAATGTTAATAATAATACTACTACTACTACTAATAATACTAATACTACTACTACTACTAATAATAATAATAATAATAATAATAATAATAATGTATAACATTTATAAAGTGAGTTTTTCATTCATATTCATACAAGAATAATCTCAATGTGCATACAATAAAAGTTAACATATTTATATTTAACCATATCATAAATGCAGCAATCAAAGCCTAGGAGGAAGGGTAGGCCAGCCTTAGACTTTAAGTAAGTGTATGGTTTTTTCTTTGTTTTTTTGTTACAATTTAGCCACACCGTGTGTCAACTGGGGCTTGAAAATAGTTGGCTTTGATTTGATTCAATTACTATGAATTCTCCCCACACCTCTCCATGTTATCTCTCATACTGACTGACCTCCTACCACATCAGCTCATATGCCGCTACGTGTGGAATGTTAATAATCCACCGAGACAGACAGAACATTCTTGGTTACTGCAACTCGAAATCATTACTCTTTAATTGAATTGGATTCCTCTTGCTTATTTGCCGGAACAACTGAATCACTTCTCATCAGCTTGGTCATGTCAGTCCATCCGCCAGCCAGTGAGTGGGGTGAATGAATGGAATTCCAACATCGCTCACTTTTCCCCCCGCTCGGACCGTTAATGAACGAAAGGAATTCGCCTGTCACTCCGGAATTGGAGCACGCACACAACAATGGGCCATCCCAGACGAACACGGAGCGGGAGGGCTTCAATTTGCCTCTTCTCCCGCAGAGCTTGGCATTCAGCAGAGCGTTCCTTATTCAGTGAAGGCATTCACTGCAGAAATACTATTTACAATGCCATCTGCTCCATCTTGCAGACTTCCCCCCACCGCAAATCAGATAATTATCAACTGGAGTCTGCTCAACTTTAGGAGTGCACTGATGCGTCTCCTGCCACATCAAAAATGCCAACCCATTTGAATGAGGAAACTTAGTAGTTTTACATTACCCCAGTGTCTTCAACTCACTACTCTACATATGTTATAGACAGACATAGACAGACTATCCATCATTTTCCCCCTGACATTTGGGTTGTGTCACGGTTACTCAGTCATTGTAAAGTAAGCTTGATTTTATCTTTCCTGTAACTATACTTCTCAGAACTTATACCGCGGCATTCACACTCACAGAAATGTAGCTGTCATTGTCATATCATGTGAAATTATGTTCAGTGACCTCAGTCTATAGACAGAGCCCGAGATAGAGGCCACATGGGGCTCCTTTCAC